>NC_061098.1:57084472-57104472 GCF_015104395.2 Macrobrachium nipponense | reverse complement strand
ATTACGCCCTGAGGTCTTAAAACGGAATTATTTTCCTTTTGTATGGAAGCTTAACAGTGGATTTCATCACACAAAATGTTTTGGGGCCGAGAGACAGTTACTTTCATAAAAATTCTCTTTCAAAACAATATCTGAAGACAAAATGGAATTGTAATTATAAATAACATTTATTATTATGTGATTTAGGACAATAAAAGTATTTTAATATGGAAGGAATAGTTATTTATATTGAAAGCAAAACTAAATGATGTCACCTCCCAAAGATGATGTATGCTTAAACAGAAGGTTCTAGAATGATCATACGAAGAGATGATGCAACACCATACGAACATCCTGAAATATCCACGCGACTTCTCGAGAAAGACGTACACGTTTGAAACCAGTAAAGTACGTTGCATACTCAACATGTTCCAAACAGAACTCCCTTATCAGAAGTGTTGACATATTATGAAAACAAGACAGAGACTTCAAGTTTACCTTATCTCGAGTGATGACAACAATTTCTTGCTTTGAACGGACAATGCTAATCTCTCTCTTTTGACACTCTACGTTATCTTAACTTTTAAATTATATTTTGCAAAATCTGAACATACATTATCAGAACACACTAACACTAAGATAAATAAGGAATCTGAAAATATTGGAAAAAATGTTACAACACTTCATACAGTTAAAGAGAGAATGATATGCATTACGAAAGTAACAGCATATAAGAATATATATATATATATATATATATTATATATATATATATATATATATATATATATATATATATATATATATATATATATATATATATATATATATATATATATTACGAAGATTTTAAAATTATTGGCCAAACAAGGGAACCCAACGAACTGTTGATTTTGGAAACTCTGAACATCAAACTACGAGTTCCAACTTTTAAACAACCATTCCTCTGCTGTCCCATTGTTTTTAGCCTAATTATTCTGTCATTCCCTGTGGCCTCTTGACGTTGTTTGTTTACTTTTAGTGTGTTTTTATCTTTGATGCTGAAAGGTTGGTTAAGTTGTTGAGCTGTTTTTGGCTGTGGTTTTGTGAATATATGACTTTTACTTTTTATGATATTTGTTATTACTTTTATCTTTGTGTAATTTAGCTATTTATATCCTCAGGGCAAAGATTTTGACAAAACTTTTCCAAACAACAAATTGATTCTGAAATATCGACATAGTCTAGGTTACCGTCAGACACACCTAAGCTTAATCCATATTCCAAAGATGCTGTCGTATATATATATATATATATATATATATATATTATATATATATATATATATATATATATATATATATATATATTATATTATATATATATATATATATATATATATATATATATATATATATATATATATATATATATATATATATATATATATATATATATATGTACCTGATGCGTTTCGTGCCCTTAGAAGCAGACGGTATGTCTTTATTCAGAATGTTCCTTTGGAGTGGAAGGGTCGTTGCTGGCTTATTCCTACAGGAAATAGAGAAAGTGTTGCAATCGTCTTGAAAGCAAGGTTCAGTTCAAGCTGAAGCGACTGAACTAAACATGCCAACGTGGACTCCATTGTTAATTATCGGACAAACCGGTGGATAGTGCTACGGCAGCGGCTTTGGAATATGGATTAAGCTTTGTTGTGTCTGACGGTAACCTAGACTATGTCGATATTTCAGAATCAATTTGTTGTTTGGAAAAAATTTGTCATAATCTTTGCCCTGAGGATATCAATATTTGTAATGGAATTGTGTACGGGTATATTGCTATGGCCAATAGCGCAAATAACAAAAGCAGATAAATCTAATGTAATGGTAATAATGATTAAAAGTGACTATGTAGATAAAAATAATGTCATTCTTAAATGATAGTGAAACTTACACGAAACTGAGGTCTGATCCTACACTGACAGTGAACTCTCATTTTAGTAAACAAATTGAATCCATTCTAAAGGGCTTTGAACATTTAACCAAACAGTTTAGCCCTCAATGATCCTCCCTACCTTATTTATATGGTTTAGTCAATACACAATAAATAATTAACCCGGTCAGACCAATCATTAGTTCAGTAGTCTCAGTTACTTACAATTTATCTAAATGGCTTGTAAAAATTCTTACACCTTTGGCAGGAAACATTTCTAACACGAATGTAGAAAAAACGTTGACTTTATAAACAAATTGAATTTTGATTTTAATATGGTTAGTTTTGATGTCGTCTCTTTATTTACAAAAGATCCTGTAGATAATTAACTTTAATTTTCGGAGGAAGAATGAGAAACTTATGATGTTCCTTTAACTATAGCAAACCTCATTACTCTCATAATGTTATGTATCAAAGATAGTAAATTTTGTTCTAACGGGGAATTTTTTGTAATAAAGTTTGGCATGGCTTTGGGTCATCCCTTATCTCGTGTCCTTAGTAATATTTACATGATTTTTTTTAGAAAGAATTCTTACCACGAATTTTCCCCAAATGAGTTATATGGTTTAGGTACGTGGACGATATTTGCTGTATCTAGATATTTCACGAAATCTTGAACTTCTGATTAAACTCAACAATTTAGTCCTTTCCAAAATTTATTGCAGAGGAAGAAAGAAATTGTATTTGAAATTTATTGATGTAACAGTCCATAGAAATGATAGAAATTCCACCTTTTTCAGGCTTTCGAAAAATCAACTATAAAAAACTATAACGTTGCCTCATTTGTTCATTACTACTCCAATCACCATCAAAATGTTAAATTCTCTGTTTTTTTCTGGGATGTTCCTAAGGGCTCTGCATGTCTATAGCCCCTAGTTTATTGACGCTGAGGTTAAAACTATTTATGATATTGCCTTGAAACTAAAATACCCAAGGACTTTTGTGGATGTGACATGGAAAAGAGCTAGAAAAACATTTTATTTAACTATTGACAGGCTTGAATTTAGTAAGCATAACATTCGCAAATTACCTTATGATGAAAAGGTTTTAGAGATTCCTAGAATTTTAAAACCTTTCAACATAAATGTTGTTTTCAGTAATTTTAATGCGTATGCGAAATTCCTTGTAAAGAAGTGTGACCAAATATTTTACGGACACTGGAAAATCGCTTCCATAACGAATCAAACAGAATCAATATTCTATGAGAAGTGGCCAAATATCGAATGCATTGTTCGTACATCTAAGAGACTAAGATAATTATATTAACTGGAGTGAAGCAAGATCCTTATTCTTGTGTAATTATCAATTGAAAATAATTTCATTGAATTTTCTTTCATCAAGTCAAATATTGGAAGTGTTCTAAATTTAAGTCTTGGTTTATTTAAACTCGATACCTGCATAATGAAAAAAGTTTATGGTAAATATAAACAACAAAATTAATATTATATTCAGTTTTATGCATGTTTTTGGATTTAGTGTGGCTAAGGTTCCGTATCTCTTATGGGAAAATCTATGGTTTTAGTTTGTGACCGCGTGCACCTGGAATATCCTGGATTATCTCTTTGATTTTTACCCTTTTGACAATTAACCATCTATTATTTTTGTTCTTTAGTTTACCTTGTAACTATCTTTTCAATTGTGTCCTGACTATGCCTGAATAAACAGGAGAAAGCACTTGGTAAAAATATTTGGCCAGTTCTCATAGAATATTAATGTTATTTGATTCGTTGTGAAAGTGATTTTACAGTTTGTCAGTAATACATTTTATCACTTTTTACAAGGAATTTCATGTATATACACACAAACACACACACACACACACACACACACACACACACACATATTTATATATATACATACATATATATATATATATATATATCTATATATATATATATATATATATATATATGTATATTATATATATCTATATATATATATATATATATATACTATATATCTATATATAATATATATATAGATATATATATATATATATATATATATATATATATATATATATATATATATATATATATATCTATATATATATCATATAGTTTGCTGTAACGTTCCAGTATTCACCCGTTGATTTGGACATGAACTTAAATAAATCTATATATCTTCCACAAAGCAAATAAGACAATATACTAAAATAAAATAAAAATTTAACAAGGGATCGATTTGAAATTGTATGTAGGTCATCATCGAATTATTATTATTATTATTATTATTATTATTATTATTATTATTATTATTATTATTTTTTTTTTTTTTTTTGCTCTATCACAGTCCTCCAATTCGACTGGGTGGTATTTATAGTGTGGGTTCCGGGTTGCATCCTGCCTCCTTAGGAGTCCATCACTCTTCTTACTATGTGTGCCGTTTCTAGGATCACACTCTTCTGCATGAGTCCTGGAGCTACTTCAGCCTCTAGTTTTTCTAGATTCCTTTTCAGGGATCTTGGGATCGTGCCTAGTGCTCCTATGATTATGGGTACGATTTCCACTGGCATATCCCATATCCTTCTTATTTCTATTTTCAGATCTTGATACTTATCCATTTTTTCTCTCTCTCTTCAACTCTGGTGTCCCATGGTATTGCGACATCAATGAGTGATACTTTCTTCTTGACTTTGTCAATCAACGTCACGTCTGGTCTGTTTGCACGTATCACCCTATCCGTTCTGATACCATAGTCCCAGAGGATCTTTGCCTGATCGTTTTCTATCACTCCCTCAGGTTGGTGCTCGTACCACTTATTACTGCAAGGTAGCTGATGTTTCTTGCACAGGCTCCAGTGGAGGGCTTTTGCCACTGAATCATGCCTCTTTTTGTACTGGTTCTGTGCAAGTGCCGGGCATTCACTTGCTATGTGGTTTATGGTTTCATTTTTCGTATTGCACTTCCTACATATGGGAGAGATGTTATTTCCGTCTATCGTACTTTGAACATATCTGGTTCTTAGGGCCTGATCTTGTGCCGCTGTTATCATTCCTTCAGTTTCCTTCTTTAGCTCTCCCCTCTGTAGCCATTGCCAATTGTCATCGCTGGCTAGTTCTTTAGTCTGTCTCATGTATTGTCCGTGCATTGGTTTGTTGTGCCAGTCCTCTGTTCTTTCTGTCTTTCTCCTGTCTCTGTATATTTCTGGGTCTTCGTCTACTTTTATTAGTCCCTTTCTCCCATGGCACGCTCTTAAGCCACTCGTCTTCCTGTTTTTAGATATCTGCCCCAGTGCTCTGTTTTCGATGTTAACGCAGTCCTCTATACTTAGTAGTCCTCTCCCTCCTTCCTTTCGTGTTATGTATAGTCTGCCCGTATTTGCTCTTGGGTGTAGTGCTTTGTGTATTGTCATATGTTTCCTGGTTTTCTGATCTATGCTGCGGAGTTCTGCCTTCGTCCATTCGACTATTCCTGCGCTGTATCTGATTACTGGCACTGCCCATGTGTTTATGGCTTTTATCGTATTTCCGGCGTTGAGTTTTTGACTTGAGTATCGCCTTGAGTCTCTGCATATATTCTTTCCTGATCGTGTCCTTCATCTCTTGGTGTTTTATATCTCCTCCTTCCATTATTCCCAGGTATTTTGTATCCTCCAGTCTCATCTATGTGTTTGATGTTGCTCCCATCTGGTAGCTTTATCCCTTCAGTTCTCGTTACTTTGCCTTTTTGTATGTTGACTAAGGCGCATTTTTCTATTCCAAACTCCATCCTGATGTCCCCAGATACAATCCTTACAGTCTGGATTAGGGTATCTATTTCCTTGATGCTCTTACCATACAGCTTGATGTCGTCCATGAACATCAGATGGTTGATTCTGTTGCCTCTTTTCTTTGGGGTTGGTACCGGCATCCATCTTCTGTAGTACTTTTGTCATGGAATCATGGCTACTACGAAGAGTAGTGGGGACAGTGAGTCGCCCTGGAAGATCCCTCTCCTGATATTAACCTCTGCTAGTCTTATTCCAGAGCTTGTAAGTATTGTATTCCAGTTGCGCTTGTATTTTTGAGGAAGCTGATGGTATTTTCCTCTGCCCCATATATTTTCAGGCATTCTATTAGCCATGTGTGTGGTATCATGTCGAAGGCTTTCTTATAGTCTATCCATGCCATGCTTAGGTTGGTTTTCCTTCTCCTACTGTTTCTTCATTACCATTTTGTCTATCAGGAGCTGGTCTTTTGCCCCCTACACTTCCTTCTGCAGCCTTTCTGTTGGTGGGGGCGGGGATGGTGTTTGTCTCCTCTAGGTAGTTGTATAGCCTTTCACTGATGATACCTGTTAGTAACTTCCACATATTGGTAGGCAGGTGATAGGCCTGTAGTTACTGGCTATATTTCCCTTACTCTTGTCTTTTTGTACTAAGGATGTTCTTCCTGTGGTCATCCATTTGGGTGCTTGGTGATTTGAGATACAATGCTGGAGTTTGTTCTGCTATTCGTGGGTGTAGGGCCTTTGAAGTTTTGAGCCAGTATCCATGGACTTTCATCGGGACCTGGGGCTTTCCAGTTTGGCATTTTTCTTTAGTTGGTGTCTGACTGTGTCTGTCGTGATGTCTGTGAATCTTTGTTTTATTCTCCCTGTTTCTTCTTCCTTGACTTCCTGGAGCCATGTTGCATGTGTTGTGTGATACCGGATTGCTCCATATGTTTTCCCAGAGTCTCTTACTTGGTTCGGCTTCAGGAATTTCTGGGTGGTTGTCTTCCCCTCTTTAGTTGGCTGTATAGTCTTTTCTGGTTGGTTCCGAATAGTTTGTTCTGTTGGTATCCCTTATTCCTGTTCATGTACCGTTGGATCTTATGTGCTTTGGCCTTAAGCCTCTGTTTTTACATCTTCTATGGTGCTGTTTAGTCCCCTCTCTTGTAATTTGTATTTCTCGTTGAGTTCCTCCCTTGTTTTCTTGCTTCTTAGCCTTTTTCTGCCATCTCTTTCAGTTTACTCAAGTCAGATCTCATCACCATGATTTGCTTTTCCAGGCGCCTTTTCCAAGGCGGTTGCTGTTTTGGTTTCTGTTGGGTTGGTTGTGCTGGTGGTGTTGTGTGTTCGAATCCCCATCAGTTCTGCTACTAATCTTGCTCCTGCATATGTCAAGTTATTTGTTTCTGTGATACTGGTGGTCTGTATTATGCCCATTATTTCATTGACCTCACTTGTTTTCTCCCTTAATTTCTTGGTGTTGTAGGCTTTCATGGAGGGGATCTTTGTTCTCTCTGTATCTGGCTCCATCCATTGTCTGATCTTTTCTAACCCACCCTTCCGTCCTCTCTGTTACTTCGTCGGTGTTTCTTCGTGTGTCGTTGTTTGATACCTCATCGTCCCTGTCGTCTTCTGTGGCATCGTCTCTCAGTTCGTCTTCGTGTAATTCGTTGTCATGTGACATTTCCATTTCCAGTTCTTCTCTTTCTGTTGGGGAGAGCCAGTTCTTTTTCTTTATGTTCTTACTTTGGTCTGCCAGCCTCTGCGCTGATTGGGGGGTGTTTATTCCTCTCATTCCAGATGTTGACCAATCTTCTTCTATATCCTCTCTCCGTCGGGTTGCTTCTGATGTAGCATCTCCATATTTCCTTATTTTCTTCTCTTGTCCATTTCTTCCTTTTTGCCTCTGTAGCTCCAATCTCAGGCTGTTGATTATTGTCGTTGTGGTGATCAGTTGCTGGATGACGACCTCCAAGTACCTGACCGTCTTCCCCTTCAATTGGGTTGAATACCTGGTTGCCGGGACGAAGCTCCTCTGTTGCCAGAGGTTCCATTTACGTCGTTGTCGTTTATTCCTTCATTTCTTTCCATCATTGCTGAGTTTTGCTATTTAACCCATAGCTGGACCCTACCCTATCAGGGATAGGTACTCATTTACAGCTGAGTAGACTGAGGAAATTATGGTAAAGATCCTTTCCCAAGGAATCAACGCCGAGGAGAGCGGTCACCCATCCAACTACTGACCAGCCCCAATGTTGCTTAACTTGACTTAAGTCTATTGACGACCTAACCCACTCCTCCACGGCGCCACATTATTATTATTATTATTATTATTATTATTATTATTATTATTATTATTATTATTATTATTATTATATTATTATTATTATTATCATTATTATTATTATTTTTTTTTTTTTTTTTTTTTATTATTTACTTATTATTAGTATATGAAGGTAGGAGACCCTCTCTCAAACATGTTTTGTTAAAGATGATGGCAGCATCAGTGGAATTGATTTTATATATGGTCTTTTCAATTCTTCTTATTATTCTCTTCTCATCAGGGCTGATATTTGCTAATAGCTGGCCGATGTTCATATCTCGGTTAAAGAAATGTTTTCTAAAAATAATAATTTATTGATATGATAACAAAAGTGGTTAACAAATCTTAGTCTAAGGGCGTAACGGAATTCCAACGTTTCCAACCGTATCATCGGTTCATTTTCAAGGAAAGGTGAGCGTGAACTGATCAGAATGGGGTCGTTCGGCGGTATTTATTGTGTCCCAGGTGCTCTGTCTGTTGGGCGCTGCGTTATTATTATTATTATTATTATTATTATTATTGTTGTTACTATTAGTTTGAACCAGAACCAATAATTTAAAGCCCAAATTATTGGCAATTAATAACTGGATTTTCTCCATTATTATACTAATTTCTGTGGAAATTATGCAAAAGCTACGTTTGTGGCGAATCTGTGATATAGTAGTATTAGACAAAAGTAACAATAAATGCTTTCTGTTTTTTTATCTCTGTGACTGAAATTTTTTATTTAAATACGAACAATCTTCACTTCTGTATAATATCTTCTGTTGCAAACGTCATGAGGGAATGACCATAGCTTCGTCGCAATTACTCCTTTTAGTAACAAGAGCCCTTGATGACACAAGGTCAAGTTTTGGGTAACAATAGTAACACTAAGACGCTGTAATAGCCATTGAAGTGAAGGCAGACAGACAGTGCCAGGACGAACAAATAGGAGATGTAATTATCCTGAGTCAGTTTCTAGGTAGGATGATACCACTAGGTATCATCCTACCTAGTGGTCTTCACCCGAATCCCAGGAACAAGTGATTTTTCTTCTTAAATGTATCTAATTTTCATTCTTTCTTGTACAGACTTTTCCCAGTTTCCCCTTGTCCAAAGCGTTATTTACTGTTTGTATTGATCCCCTGAAAATCACAATAATGACTTGGATTATTCATTATTATGTCTCCATTTAATTTTCGCATTCGTATGCGCATGTTCAAATAAATGTAAGTTAATTTGCGAATGAATGAAGGAATCTGTACCTGGTGCAAACACATAACATTATTTGGAAAATTTTACACAGAGTCCATGATTTGCTGAATACCAATACCTCAAAATATCCAAAGAAACAAAATAGACAATCATCTGGTAGCTGCTTAATTAGCGAGCAGTTTTCGCCTGCTCTTCCGATTAAATCATCATATTGAAACACAGATTATTCTGCTGATTGAAAAGTAGTTTACATTATTTCAGCATGAAATGCAGAGAGAAATGAATAATATTCATTTGCATTGTTGTTGCATAAATTAGATTCATATATTGTAAAACATTTGTGTATTTTCTGGGTATTTCTCCCTCATGTAACCTAAAAATGTCTTTAGTTTTGAAAACTTACCCAAAGATCTTCCTATATTTCAAAGATTATCAAAGATTTCATTATAAACTCTAGTGACTCCTTTTCGAGTGTGAAAGTACATTCAAGAAATACAGTAATGGAAAAAAATGTGCGAAATATTTTTAAAATGAAGCACAAAGACAGCATGCATAAATTCAAATGTCTTAGACTATTTTAAAATTCAAAGATTTATAGTGCATCTGCGGCTAACAAACTTGTTACAAAAAAAGACTTCTTCAACAGATAACACATTTTCAGGATCTTTGAGGAAAGGAAATACTCTACCAGTAAGCACAGTTGCTCTGAATTATTCGCCATTCCATGACAGTCCTTTTTCTTTGATGATCCACATTAATGGTTTGGCTGTGAAACGGAGAAAAATTCCCAAACATTCAGGAAATTTTGCAACTTGGCGATAACGCATGTCATCACTGATATCATCCAACATTGCAGCCCAAATGATGTCATTTTTATGATTTGGCTTCCTAACTGTGTAAATGAAGAATTCATCTCATGCGGCAACATGGAAAAAGTCAGCTTCATCCCAATTTTTAAGGAATGAACCACAAAACCATGTAGTCTTCTCTCTGTTGCTGAGTGATGTTGGGTTTGCTGATAACAGGAAATGGCATAATACCAGATTTTTTCTACTCACGATATACAGCAATATAATTTTTTTTTCTTTCCCTTTTTTGTTTCTAGTTCAAGCGCCAATTTACTTAAAGACTTTCTTGGTCCACCCACTGCCTCAGCTATGATGTCTTTTCTCTCCTGAGAAAGGACTTCAGGTCTTCTGAGATTCTCACTCTTTTCGCAATGACTGCCATATGGATTTGTGTTCCAGTTTCCTTTAACACAGGATTCATCTCTTTTAATGTATATAGCTATCCAGGAACATAAAATGAAGGCTGCGCCAGCATCCCTGGCCTCTCTGAAGGTTGTAGCCCGGATGCGGTCAATCCACCTGATTTCCTCTGAGTCGTTAGCCATGGCTGTGTCTAACTCCGTCACTCAGTCTAAAAATACAAGAAATGTAAAATGAAAAGTAGCTTGATTGAAACTCAAGATAATGTACTTGAACATAGGCTATAGCAGAAAACTTCATAACTTTCCATTTGTTCTGTGAAGGGGGGCTCTAATTTCGAAACACCCGAGATATATATGTATATATATATATATATATATATATATATTTTATAAATATATATATATATATATATATATATATATATATATATATATATATATATATAAATATATATATATATTTATATATATATATTTATTTTTAGTATTATATATATATATATATATATATATATATATATAAATGTCTCTACTGTAATGCAACCGTATATGAAGATAAACGGCCCATAAAACACTATTTGAACGTTGTAAATAGTGTTTTATGGGCCTTTTATCTTCACACTTACAAACACACACATACACATGTGTGTGTGTGTGTGTGTGTGTGTGTGTGTATTTGTGTATATTATTTTAAGTACCTCAATATGTCCTTTGAATAGAATATCTCTTTTTTTTTTCATGACTACCTGCAACATAAAATCTAGTGGAGTTTTACTCTTGTACTGGGGAAGCATTAAGCCTTATTTCCCTAGAGTTTTATTGAAACACTTTTCAGGCAGCCAGGCAGACAGAAACTAAGAAATCATCCCCTTGAGATGAGACGTCACCAGTTATTCACACAACTTGTGAAAGTCACTAATTGTAACAGTTTCCACAAGTTCCATATCTTTTTAATTCACACATAAAAGGCTCGCGAACGAAAGTGGTGCTCAAGAATCATTAAGTGTATTATGATTAGGAGCAAGTTTTTTTGTGCTATTAATGCCTCTATTAATTATCTGATTATTAACACATTGAAAGGGACTTTGCCGATAGTCAGTCATCGAAAAATGCTGAAAGTAATCGCTTTTGTAAAACTGCATGAATATATCCTTAAAAAAATAAACAAACTCCCCGCCCTTTTTTTTTTAAGAAATGTCAAGGTCCTAATAAATTATTCATAATCCTTTTATGAAAAAAAATTCTCTCTTACATTTTGCACTTTGTGGTAGCGTATGAAAAAAGTCTAATACTTAGTTATTTCAAAAGTACTGTATTTTAATTATATATTTATTTTTTGTTTCTTTGTTAAGTTTGTTTTTTTATTTTTTGTTTTTTTAAGAATCTTGACTTGGTAGTCCACTGTGCGGTCTAATACCGTCTCATGTCGGTTACTGAAAGAGTCGCCCCTCCAACGAATGTACCTTATTTTTCTTACTGATTAAAGCATGAAAATTGCATCTTTGGTGAAGATAGGTACTTTGTCAAGTATTGCTTTTGAAATTTGCCTAATGTCCTTTAAAGTGACTGTGTAAGGAGAATTGTTGTATCAATACATAACAAGATGAATAGAAGTATAAATGGCGTGATTTGGATATTAACTTCAATTTTGAGAAGGCCTGTGTTAATGTTGTAAAGGAGTTATAGTTCCTGATGAAAAGGTTCTACGACAATCTAGCACTGGTGTTGTGTTTATGTATCTGGCGGTTAGTGCATTGATTACTGGAACCCTGTTAATGCTGAAAAGGACAAAGTGATTTGTTGTGATACACATATTTTTGGCTTTAAGTGGACTGAAGACCCTATTGTTGAGAAGAGAAATATATATATATATATATATATATATATATATATATATATATATATATATATATATATATATATATATACATATATATATATATATATATATATATATATATATATATATATATATATATATATATATATATATATATATCTGTGTGTGCTGTGTACTCTAATCTGTTTTGTATGCATATTGATCTACCATTTTTTTCATATTGCTTTGCAGATGCAGGGTAATTCTTTGATGTGGAAAGTTCGTTGCTTGTGTTTCCTTTGGTTAAGTAGTTGTAAAACATTGATCTGTGGTTGAGTGTGAGTGTGTGTGTGTGTATGTGTGTGTGTGTGTGTGTAGTGTGAAAGTGGTATATTTTCCTTAGAGAATCATTATTTTACTAAGAAAATAAGAGTTTCATAGTATTTCATGTACATATATCTATATATCTCATTTTCTCTGATTTTGGTAACCTTGAGTTATAAAGGGACCAAAATCCCATTGTTTGGTTGTCGTAATTCTAGAATCGATTAATATTAAGGAAAACTTTGTCTTAGTAGCAATACATAATATGTCCGTCCGACACCATCTGCCCTTCACTTTTCTGTTGCTTTATAAATCTAGCCACAACACCCAGAGTACCCGTAGGAGGGTAGGGCCGCCAGTGCACCTCATGCGGTGCACTGTAGGCATTAGTTAAGAATCTTTGCAGCGTGCCTTAGGCCAATAGCTGCAATCTCTTTCGTTCCTTTTACTGTACTTCCTTACATATGCTCTTTCTTCCATCTTACTTTCTACCCTCTCCTAACATTTGCTTCATAGTGCAACTGTTTTGATGTTTTCCTCCTGTTACACCTATCAACCCTTTTACTGGCAGTTTCCATTTCAGCGCTGAATGGCCTCATAGGTCCCAGTGTTTGGCCTTTGGTCTAGATTCCATATTCACTTCAACAACCAGACTGCAGTAGCTTTAACTTTTGTCTTTAGTAGCTTAATAAGGACACAAAAAATTTAGTTTTAAAATCTTGAGGATATGAATTACGGAATCAGATTCATTCACACCAAAATTGCATTACACGCGAATTTGTATAATTTTAAAACAACTGCTGCACACGCATTTTGCATTATCTAATTAGATCTTATATGATCATATCCATAACAAAATCTAAATCTTTTTGGAGTTCCATCAATAGAGCAAACATTTGTGCTTAAAGATGTAATGCTCCAAAACGTCAAGATTGGATCCAGTGAATAAAAAATTCGAGATCCCAAGATCTTACTTTTCATATTAGATTAAGTAACCTTTTCAACATTATGTTGTTATGTATGTCTCTACATATTAGGTTTCTGTGAATAAGCAATTTTATGATCAGTGCCCTTTACAAGATAAGGACACCCGAAAGTTCTACGTTAGAAACGACAGAAAATTTTTCAAGAATTCCAAATTTGATACATCAAATATTTTCAGCTATTTGGTACTTTTATCTTGTAGCAAGAAATATTTCTGATTCCTACACATATCTAAAGAAAGAAGAAGAGTTTTGTATTAAAAAATCATTTCAGTAAATCATGAACTTTCCTTCTGGTAAAGAACTGTCACTGTTCATTCGATAAAATTATAGCTAGCAAACAGCTGAAAAATAACACACACACACACACACAAAACGCGCCGAAGTTTCTTTGGCTCAACTGAGTTTTCCGTACAGCGTATAATCAAAGGCCACCGGTGGTCTTGGTATAATGCTGTGTGAGCTGCTGCTCATAAAATTTCAACCAAGGCCCGGTGGTGGCCTGCCCTACATCGTTGCCAGACTCACAATCATGGCTGGCTTTAACCTTTAATAAAATAGATACTACTGAGGATAGAGGGCTGCAAATTAGTACGTTTGATGATTGATCGTGGAGGATTAACATACCAATTTGCAGCCCTCTAGCCTCAGCAATTTTTTTAGATCTGAGGGTGTATAGAAAAAGCCATCTCAATAGTTTTCTTTTAAAGTAAACTAAAAAGTAGAGAGAGATTCATCTGAGAAGATTATAGAAATGGGACAATGTTTTTTTAAGTAATGAGCCCAACTTGATAAAGGCGAGACGTTAAACGTCTCAAAGCTGGAAAAGATAAATGAAAATAAAAATAAATGCAAATTATGTTAACTTGAATTTTATAAAAAATAAAAAAATAATAATATATCTCTGCTTTATTTTCAATAAGTTGTCTTAATGTTTTTGTGGTGACCTGAATTTCTTACATTTATAAATTTGCAGAGGGATGAAAGATAAAATGCGCAGCCGATATGAATCCTCTCAAACCTGACCAATTCTGAGGACGGCCGGTCTTTCCCAAACGCTGGTGACAAAAAGGGACAAAATTTGTCTCTCCGTAATCCTATAAAGAAGCGATATGAGCAGCCGATTCGTTGTTTGACCCCAATCTGGCAAACCCATCTGACCGTTAACGTCGCACTTCGATACCAGAGACAACCGCGTTAGGGTTAACTATCAGAAGCAATACAACTCTTCAGAAGAAAGAGGTTTTCTATCGACACTTGAATGTCTCACGTTTGTTTCTGTCAGTCGGTTTTTATTGATTTACTTATTTTGTAAAGGGAAACTATTGTGCCGTGTTTGCCGTCCATCCGCACTTTTTCTTTCCACCCTCAGATCTTTAATTACAAACTACAGAGGCTAGAGGGCTGCAAATTGGTATGTTGCTCACCCACCCACCAATCATCCAACATACCAAATTGCAGCCCTCTAGCCTCAGTAGTCTTTACTTGATATGAGGTTAAAGTTAGCCTTGACCGTGCGTATGGAGATGCCAACAGCACAGGCAACCACAGGCCGTGGCTAAAGTTCCATGGGCGCAGCTCATACAGCATAATACCCAGATCACCGAAAGATAGCTCTATCAGTGGCCTTAATTATATGCTGTACAGAAAACTCGATTGCGCCCAAGAAACTTCGGCGCATTTTTTTTATGTGTTTGTGTGTTTTCTTTTTAATATTTATTCGATTCAGGAGTGGGACACCTTCAGCTCTGGATGAAACTGCCTTCGAAGGATGGTAGATGAAGATGTATGAAGGAAAAAGGAAAAGGTTGTTTCCAATTTGCATCTTTCGACAGATGAGCTGCTGGCGTCGACTGGGGAGAAAAGGGGCGTTTGTCAGTCGAACACTTGGACTTTCAGCCACTACTCCTGCTTCAGAATCGTTCACTGCAGATGCATTCATAATAAAATAAATAACTTCTTTTGGCCGCAGGGTCTTCTGATGATAAAGTGAATTCGACAGTTATAGGTGATTTGTGGGTTAATATATAGAAATATAAAAAAAATGCATTATATACTGATGAGAAAACACTAAAAGACAATTATAAAATATAAGAAGTAACAGTTACTTATTCAAAAAACGTATAAAGGCCCGCCAGAGAGGGAATCATCTCAGTGGATGATCCTACATAAAACCAAACTAATAAATTAATATATATATA
The DNA here is from genome assembly GCF_015104395.2 of Macrobrachium nipponense. NCBI lineage: Eukaryota > Metazoa > Arthropoda > Malacostraca > Decapoda > Palaemonidae > Macrobrachium > Macrobrachium nipponense. The sequence continues at coordinate 57,088,773 of NC_061098.1, read as the reverse complement.
TATATATATATATATATATATATATATATATATATATATATATATATATATATATATATATATATATATATATATATATATATATATATATATATAATAATATATATATATATATATATATAGTATATATATATATATATATATATATATATATATATATATATATATATATATATATATATATATATATATACATATAATATATATATATATATATAATATATATATATATATATAATATATATATATATATATATTAATATACTTATGATATATTATATATTAAATTATGAATATTATTTGTTCTTTAATTTTTCAATTAAAACTATTCTGACTAACTACATATGTTAATTCATATCTTTATTTATGTAAGATTTTTTCCTAACAAAATGCAAGGGGCAGAGAGAGAGAGAGAGAGAGAGAGAGAGAGAGAGAGAGAGAGAGAGAGAGAGAGAGAGAGAGAGAGAGACATACCGGGATGTTACAAAAGCAAATACTTTCCTATTATTCGGTGCTGGAAAATGATTTATTTTTTGAAGCCCAAAGCCAAGAGTAGTCACTTGTGGTTTCACTCCACTCTCTCATTACCTGAAGTCCCGACCGAAACCAGAGCTATTCTTACCGGCGCTTCATTATCTTCATCGAGAGCAGACAACCTTCCTTCTTCTCAGAACTAATTGCGAGGGAAATTTCAATCGTTGATTCCATCATTCCTTTTCGCTTCCCAGACAGCGAGATAATGCGGCTGCAATCAGCTGTAGAGTCTTTGTGGAGAACATGACTCGATATGTAATCAGGAAACCGATTACCTGAGTGGTTTACTTTCTCTTGACTCATCACAGAAGGAATTCTATGCGAAGATTTGTCTTCCGTCCTGCGGATGATTAAGGATAGACGTCTGCTTCCAGGAAAGTGTGGGTTAAGAACGCCGAAGACTGAGGAAAGTTCTGGAGTTATTAAGTTATTGGAAATCTGGCATAGAAATCTGTGACTTAACGATGTTTTTTGTTATATAAACCTTTAATAAATCTGAATATTTACTTGAACGAGAACGTTAACAATATAGTTCTCAGGATATCATGTTGTGTCGATTATCAAATTTACTCATGTGGCGAATTCTTGGTGCATATGAAAGCGTCCCCCGAATTAAAATATTTCTTTTTGGACAGTGTACTCGTCATTTATATACTCACTTGTAATGAAGCACACAGTAGTCCAAGACGACAAAACTATCATTATAGCGTTCTTGATCTTTACCTATGTCAACACTTGTGACTATTTTTATTTAGAGTAAAAGTCTGAATAACAATATTGGCTTCTTGCTACTCCTATTCAGGCCCATCCTAGTGACCTTGACCATTATCTTCCCACGATATGTTGTTCCATATGTTCATTTTCCAGTTGGTTTCTTGTGTTTGAGCAAATGTTTTCTATTGAGGAGTATATGATTTTTTTTATATGATGTCTGCGAATCCGTTCTCAGCATTGCCTGCCATGGCATTGTTAAGCCCTGTCCGCACTAGCGGGCACTGCACGATGGGCAAACACTTTTCCCATAACCTGTTCCACTATATTGGAGAGTAAGTATAAAAAGCTGGAAGTGCCCGACAGGCATGCCCCCGTTAATGTGGACAGGCCATTAGTGCCTGTTATGAAGGCTTTCTCTACAATCAGCCTGGCTGTTTTGTTGGTGTTCCTGTAAACGAAATTCATATTTTCCCAGTCTGCTTGTGACCTTTTTCCCAACAGTGTTGGCAACTGCCACGTCTTATTGCAGTGTTGCTTGTTTCGCTCTTGCTGTAGTACCGTTTCTCACAGTCTAGACACGATGCCATATATAACACCACCCTAACCGGCTTTCTGTTTCTAACTATTTTATTCCTAATGGTGTTTTTTTAACTGCCTATTAATTTGAAATTATCTGATTTCTTGTTTATGAGTGCATTAGTCCTGTTGTCCGGGACAATAGCCATATTCTTCCCTTTCAAATATTCCTTTTCTATCTTTTCCTTCTCCCCAAAAAAGTTTTTTCTTCCCTTGATGTGTGCCCGCCCCCAACAATGCTTAGGGCATCCTAACCTTCTACAGCTCTCCCTTAGGTATTCCAGGTCTTCGTCTAGGAATTCGGGACTATAAATCTTATGTGGCTAATGGCCAACCCCGTCATTACTCCCATTTTAATTTTTTTTCCTATGACTACAGAACATAAATACGTATGAATTAGTTTGCCTTCCTGCATACCTTGAATTTTTTATTTTCCCCTTCCCTCTTTACCAGAACATCCAAGAAAGGAATTTCTCCCTCCTTCTCTTCTTCTATTGTGAACTTGGTTTGTTCATTTAATTTCTTTATGTTTTCTAGGAACTTGTGTGTGTGTAAAGAATTGTAGTACAATTATATACTGTATAATCTTTTCCACCAAGAGGATTATTTTTAGAGCTTTAACTGCCTGTGGTTTCCTGATAATATTGAACAATTATTATGTTACAGAGCCAAGTTTTCTGTTTGATTGTCAAACCAAAATCGCCTTTTTGATCTCTGGCGAACCTTTCAATTAGTTAGTATCTAAATATAGAGATTGGTAATTTTAATGTTCGATGATATTTAAGCTATTTTTTATGTTAATGCAGCAATAATGGGCTCATTATAACAGATCACTCTTCCGGCAGTTTTAAAGGATTTAATAAGATGAAACACAGTTATTAATAATGTTATTCGCGTCCATGGTGTATTAAAGAAAATGCTTTAAATTTTTATCCAAGCTTTAGTGGCCATTTTCCATTAATCTATTATGAAACTATTGTGCAAATGATACAAACTCATTACGTCTAATTGTTTAGTTTACATAACATTAACTTATAAACTTTGTTCCAAGAGTGGTCAGAGCTCGCCCCTTCCCCCTCCTCATCTCTCTCTCTCTCTCTCTCTCTCTCTCTCTCTCTCTCTCTCTCTCTCTCTAATATTTTTTCCGAGGCGAAAGCATATTTCTTGATGATAATCTCATGTGTATCCTAATAAGTATATTATGTAGAAGGATCCCTCGTTGCCCCTGACGAACTTTCAGCTCGCCTTCTCTTAGAAAATCTTCCCTTTTTCCCTTTGAATTGTTACTCGTTCGATGCAACTTCTTAATTTCCGGAGAATTTCCCTTTGTTCCCAAAACTCTCGTTGTTGTAGCGAAAGCAAAAGATCAATTAGTCTGAAACCTTTCGCAGGACGTTGCGTTAAGAGTTCCTTCTAAGGAAATAATCCCCTACTATGATATCTCTCTTTGGCATCATCACGATGATTTTCTTATAGAAAAAAAAAAAAAAATTCTATTTGGACAGCATAGGCATTTCTGAAGGTTGTATTCAGCGCCACTTCAGCAGCTAGCTGCGCCGGCTTTTCGCTTACTCAGGGAGTAAGCCTACAAACTTTTGTTGTCGTAGGGTGCTGGAGACGGGTAGGATAGGTCTATGGAAAAGGGTGGTTTGCGTTGACATAAGGCTACAGGAATTTTAGGATAGGATATTTTTTATTTATTTATTAGAATGTAAAAATAAATGATGTGCATGTTAAACATACATATAAATCATTTGTAATAAAATATAGCGTATTTATTTTAATTTTCGTTGGTGAAAGAAGGCTCTATTTTACCATAGATTTTAGCACGTTTTAATTTATACTAAAAGTTAGGAGTATATTGTTTACAACTTATGAGTGAGGGGAAAATCTTTTGTGTGGCTTGAGCATGCTGGAGGACAGATCACACTTTGTTAACCTTGAACTTGACTTCCATACCAACTCTTTTCTTCAATCTTGCTGGCCCACAGATATATGTGTTGCTTTTTAATGAAACATTGGAGGTTTCTCTCTAATCCGCCTTTAGATCCTTGTACTTTATCCCTTTTTATTTTCTGGATCTCTATATCATTCAGCCTACCCACTCCAACTTCTTCTTTCACCTTCTTGAGCACTGGAGGGCCGAAAGTGTCCCAGTGTTTGGCTCCACACCGAAATCAGGAACGTTCAGATTATTATATAAAGGTGTAGTGTAATTGTAAAGTTAAAATCAAAGTTAAATTTCTTTCGAAAAGGATGTCATGTCCATAATCAACCACTACAGTAGGTTGAGTCAGTAAAACCAAGCCACCTAGAGTACGCAAAAACTGCAATTTGGCCTTTTATAACCCAGGAAATATTCAACTGACTGAGATGAAAATCTGGCTTTTGAGGTTTCCTACTTAAGTCTCTAATTAACATAAGACTGATACAGCCAATATGAAAACCTAATACTTCATTTTAACATGATGTGGCCA
>NC_061098.1:57066972-57076972 GCF_015104395.2 Macrobrachium nipponense | reverse complement strand
ATTAGGAAACAGCGTATATAGTGAGAAAAGTGATGGACTCCTGAGGAGACAAGATGCAACCCGGAACCCCACACTATAAAACCACCCAGTTGAATAGGATGATAGTGATAGACTTAACAATAATAGTAATAAAATACTCAGCAACTACTATATTACTAATGTTCGTATTCATAATAAAACAATAGCATCTGACTTTTTGTCAAGCTTTTGAGAAACGTACTCAATTTTTTATTATTATTTTCAAGACTAGTGGTACAGATATCAGTAATTTTTTTTAGCGCAAAACGATACATTCTGTGATTGAAAATATAAACTAAATCAAATATCAGCACTGAAGAGTTTGATCTTTGCTATCATTACTCACAGTAATTAGGGTTCGAGAATAAGAATAAAAAGAAAAAACCTAACTCCTCCTCCTCCTCCTCCTCCTCCTTTTCTTCTTCTTCTTAGCCAGCAGATCCCGGGAGCGCTTCCTCTTCGCAAGCGTCTTTTATCGGCCACTTGCATAATGCAAAAGGAAGGGAAGGGAAAAGGCAGCATATTTAGAGACATAACACATTCCAGCAGAGGTTTTGCATCAGAGGTTCGTTTCGCGAAAGGAAAGAAAACGTCGCTGTTTTCTTCCGGAAGCTGCAATATTGGACGAGAGTTTCGCCCTGGACCCTTTTTCTTCTTCTGTGTTAATGAGAGAAAAATCACGCAAGATTTTAAGAAAAAAATCATTATATTACGTGTTGATTTATGAGGATTTTAGTCAGAGAAAACATGCAATAATGGCAGGATTTAGAATGTAATTATTAAAAAGAACTTCATAAGCCGATCTGCAAACTCACAGTTGTACATATTATCTTCCGGACATAATAAATTCTCTTATTTTCACCCCAATGTTTTTCTACTGCAAGCACTATAACTTCATCATTATATTAACACGAGTCAGCATAAAATTCACCAGTTTAATTCCTCTGCTGATATTTAGCAGAAAAAGCAAAATTTACGGACGAAGGAAAGAAGCTTAAACACAGGGTATTGAGGACTGAAGATTCAAATAAAAAAACCTCTCTCTCTCTCTCTAACTCTCTCTCTCTTCTCTCTCTCTCCTCACAGGCATTGAGAATATTGTAAACCAAGTCGGATTTTATATGATTTTACCATCCACCGCTGGGGTGAAAATTCTGATGACGAAATGAATTCAAGACGAAGTGGAGAACGGACATCGTGAAAACATTGAAGTTTACACATTAATAAAAGCATAAGTCTAAAGAGAATAATTACACACAGAAGCATCTTCTTACTATATTGATGAGACTAATGAGACTACGCTGATCATTATTTTTTTTTTTCGAAACTTTCAAAATAATTCCTTTGTACCTTGCAGTCTACGCGACCCACTTCATGTGCGTTGGCACCTTTCCTCTAATATAAGCAGGCTCGATCCGAACCTGGTGGAAGTATTTCTTTTGTTTCCCTTCAGGATTCACGGTCTTCCAGGGGTAACTGATGCAAAACACTCATAGAATCCAGAGGTAAAAAGGTTAGTGTAGCCATTTCAATACAAGGCTATGGTCAATGAAACCAGAAGACAATAACGGTTACATTCAAGTAGACCAGAAGACTCATTTCTTACCAATAACGATTACATTCAAGTTTTCCTTCTCTTCTAGATACTGGAGCTTCATGTCTCTTGCAGTTCGCTGTGCGGTACACTTTTACATAATTCAGAATGTAAAGTTAAGTATATCTTAGTTTTACCAGACCACTGAGCTGATTAACAGCTCTCCTAGGGCTGGCCCGAAGGATTAGATATTTTTACGTGGCTAGGAACCCATTGGTTACCTAGCAACGGGACCTACAGTTTATTGTGGAATCCGAACCACATTATATCGAGAAATTAATTTCTATCACCAGAAATAAATTCCTCTGACTCCGCGTTGGCAGAGCCGAGAATCGAACTTCGGACCACCAGATTGGTAGGCGAGCGCGAAAACCAGTCGTCCAACGAGGAACCAATTCCGAATGTATGATGTCTGTTTATGTAATGAAGCAAATCATTTATAAAGAGTTGTTTTTTGCTCTGATATTCTTTTAAGCTTGAGGAATGATAGGTGAATGGTCTCCCCCCAGAATTTTGGGGAGAGATGAAAATTTTAGCCAGATAAAGTTAAAGAAGCCGGACAGCCAAGTAAGAAGGAACTAGAGGTGAAGGTGAAAATTAAACCTATTGGGATCAATGCAGTTACGGCAAATGGGAAAGCTCTGAAGAGTCTATTGTTCTGTGAACAGTACGCCTCTCAAGGTTAATATAATCAGTAATCTCTCGCCACTGGGAAGGAAATAACAGTGAACTTTCTCCCTCACGAAAAGAAAAGACTTGAAAGTGACGAAAGTCAAATCACAGAGAGGAGCGAAACAGGGCCAAAGATGTTTAATTCAAGGACTTTAGAGGAACCAAGAGCCGAGTTCCGCTCGCACAGGGTCGCCTGCATTCGAATGAAACATCAGAGGCTGGGTTCACCTCGACCCTCTTCGAGCATTCATGGCTATGTCAGTTTAAAAGACCAGTTCTCTTGTTTGATTATGTTTCTGTGAATTTCCTTATTTTCCATAAATTGTATCAAGATGTCCAGTGCATATGGTATGTTCCTGTCAAGTATTATATAGAGCGAATATGATGTTTGACATTGCTGATGTGGAAATCATTTGTGAAACAAAATTTGGAATCGCACACATACTTTACATGTCATTATATGTCTTTACATTTAAATGAAAAGTTTGGTAAAGAAGGAAATAAACTACTTAGTAGTTTTTTTTATATAAATATTTTCTATTTTGATGTTATTTGGCAAGTAATCATAAAATATATATAGTGGTGGCACACACATATGCACACACACACACACACACACACAGATATTCTTAACAAAGACCTTGAAATAATCAGAAATCAACCTATCTTTTTAAATTCCCCTATCACATAATAGAAAAAACCATACATAAAGCAAAAATAATTTTTTACAAACCCACAGAAAACAAAACAAAATGAAAAATACATAAACAAAATCATAATCCCACACAAGGATAATTTATGAGAGATCACAAAAACCTTAGGACAACCCATTGGGTTGAACCCAACCCTTTCATCTTCGCTTATCCGAATTCACTGGGGAAATCCTTAATTAACGTTCAGCAGAATCAGTTTCTAAAGATAGAATGGAATTTTATGAAATCCCCTGTGGGGATTGTGATAAGTCAGACTATGGATTCACTGGTAAATCTCTCTTAGAATGATTAACTCAACATGAATGCTCTGTTAGATATTGACAACATAGTTTCAGCAATTTCCATCATAAATAAATAACACAAACCATATCATGGATTGGAAACTCATCCCGAATTTTATACAAGAGCAGCTGTCAATACAAATGTCAGATAGTAGGATCTTCACTGATAAAACAACAAGATAATAGGATCAACCTTTCCATTGGAGCATGGGACTCTGACCATATAGACAATATCTTCCTTAAGGCAACAATGAAGCAGATTAAGACAATTAACAGAACCAACGTTGGCTTAGTGGTGAGCCCGGGCATCACCTAAGGCCATAACTCCCACTATAACATCTCGCCAATGTAATTTCTTCTGTAATTCACTACTTGATATGGCCCATCGAAATATAGCCCTTAGCTTTAAAACCAGAGTGTTTTCGCGGGCCTTTTATACCTGAAACATATCCTGTTTTCACAGAAGAATCTATTTACACACACACACACACACATAAATATATCTATATATATATATATATATATATATATATATATATATATATATATATATATATATATATATATATATATATATATATATATATATAGTGTTTTGTCCATTTTTTTATCATATCGCTGTGATTCTGTTTGCACAAACATTTAGCAACAAATTTCGTTTACATATCGAATTCGCTCTACCTCAGAAATAACACTGAAAGTGAATTCTAACCGGTAAGTGGTTCGTCACATAGCAGGAATCAACTGCAGAAGAGAGAGTACCAACGACGTTCAATGGACGCTCTAAGGCCATTCGACCACCATCAGTGACGTCGATGCCAAGAACAAATACCGAATGACCTGTGGCCCTACAGCCTCCTCTGAACGTCGCTGGTACTCCCTGTTCGGTAGTTCGACCCTTCCAGTGACGAACCACTTATCAGTTACAATTCACAAAGGCATTATTCCCCGTCTGATTTCTTCAAATTTCTTTGAAGTTGGAGCTCAAGGCTTTGTAGTGACAAGCGTATCCAAAAAAGACAACAAAGAATTTGAGAAGTTAAGAGGGCATTGTGGCTATTACAATTCCATATGTACTATCTAGTAAAAATTATCAGTAGATTCTACACACACACACACATACACAAAATTAGGTAAATGACTGGTGCTGAGAGAATGTTTCTGAATTACTCATTGTCTTATAACTTGACACGAACACAAAGATAGAACTAATAATATTAGTAACAGATAATTTTAAAAAATCAATGCTGACGCACTTGTGTGAAAAGTGAAAGTCATTTTCGTTTCCATGGGTTTTCTGACTTATGAAAATTCGCTCAATTGTGAAACGTGTGCGACAGACACATTATTGTTGCCATTAAAATGTTTATTTACCTTGGAACTTCGAAATAAATGTGTCCTTGAAACGGTACAGTCACGACTGACATCTTTCATGTACAGGATGGGTCCCAGGTGTCTGTCTTTCCTGGGTGTTTTATCTCATCAATAAAATTCAGTAACTCTGGCTCTGTCAGTTGTGTACTCTTAAGAACTCTGAAAGTAGAGACACTGTATCTTACTTTGTAGAAACAGGCAAATTAATGACGTATATCGTTCTAGATTCTTTTGATATATTTTGCAGTAAACTGTCATAAAAATCACTGGAATTTTCTACATAACTACTTTAAAACGATTACAATTTCTAGGCTAGAGGCGAACACACCAACAATTGGAGCCATCGAAGAAAGAAACAAATGAGTGATTAACTGCAAACAACGAAACTGAAGATTCCATACAAGTCTCCTAGTCTCAGATTCCTGAATGAATCCCGCCCAATGGCGGCCCCGAAAACTTTACGTGTACAGAAAATTGATCATTAATATTTATGTATTTGTGGATATCAAATATTCACTCACTTATGGTGGGCGGTCTGCTTAGGGGATAAATTTTGGTTCGCCGTGTTTAGTACTAGCCTCTCAGGGACATTTGATCCCAAGGGGCTAGTAATGAACTTGGCGAAACAGTGTAGAAACACGCAGGTAGACCGCCTACTATAGGAGAAATACGCAGGTAGCTTACTATAGTAGAAACACGTAGGTAGACCGTCTGCTATAGTAGAAAAAACGCAGATTAGACCGACTTGAGATCAGAATCCATGGAAGATACCTCAATTGTTCCGCGCTATTCCGATGGTATTTTCGCTACTGGTTGTTTTGCTACTTCTGAAACTGCTGTCTAAATGAGTGATAGTATTAATCTGGATGCTCATACTTGACGGCTAACAATTCTCTTTTCATCAGGTTGAGCCTATTACTCCGTCATCCTCAAAAACAACAAATAAATGGATATTTCAATGACATGAATTTTACTGTGATTAGAAATAGACGAACGATCTCGTTTCTGTTGATAATAAAGTAGTGAACTATTAGTAATATTTGTGCTTTTATTTTCCGGCTGTTGTATAGACATTTTCGCACAAACTACACAGCACCGTTCTTGGCTGAAGATAGCTTCTGTTATCATCTTCGGAATGTGTAACAGGAGCTATCTTAATTTAAGAGTTGCGTAAACAATTTGGGTGTATATAACAGACAGAAAATAAAAACACAGATTTCACTGATCTGTCTTCTATCCTCTTACTTTTACTACTAAAATGCCGTAAGTAATAAGTGGTTAACGTAAATTGAAAGTTATTACCAAGACAAGATGGAGCCTCGTTTTGTTTAGGCCCAACCTACCCAGTTGCTCTGTCTAATGGTGTAATTAAGCATCCCGTTATCTCTGACCGGTCGCGTGAATTAGGTGATTTGAACAGTAATTCACTCTGTAAATGTCCCTGAATGAATTCATTTCGGCGGAGTAACATTATGTAACTCTCTGGGATTGGATGCTAGAATGGAGTTCAAATTAGTGCAATGGCCGAGGATATTGCAATTAAACCCAGAAATGCCTTCATGAAAGATGGAGGTTTTTCTTAAGGAGGGTCTCTTGGAATGTCTGTTTTGTAAAGCTTATTGAAATTAGAAACGGAAGGAAATGATTAGGTATAGATATCCAATTTATACACTTTAGAAGGATATACTAGAAACTCATGGGATATTTCTTTTTTCGGATTTGTGTGACATAAAATCAAGGGCGGGAAATTTTTTTCAAGTACTAACTGATTCATTTATATAGAAACTTTAAACATATATGTTAATTTGATTTGAGTCTATGGAATTTAGGCACGAGGGCACTTTCGGCCATTCAGAGCTAAATACACTGAAAATTGGGAGTTGGAGCGGTTGGACAGCAAGATAAATAGATCAGAAAAAGGTAGAACTGGGAGATAACCCCCACAGTTGCACCAAAAAGTAATAGTTAGTGAGGTTGGACAGCAACGTTGAAGAATGGAAGCGGACGCAGCTAGCGGCTGAAGGAACGCTGCAAACACCATTTAGTAATGCCTACAGTGCGCTACGTGACGTGCACTGTCGGCACTAAACCCCGACAGGGAAACAGTTGGGTTAAAATAAAATCGTTTTCAGAGCTTGTCTTCCTTCATAGTTTCCACGAGTCATCGCCCTCATAGCCTCGACCAACTTACTTGAACTTTTAAACTCCCAAAGAGCGTCATCCAACTGAAGAAGAAATATCGTTTCGTGTCCTGAACTTTGCTCATAAAATGCTTCTAAAACTCATGAGTCTGGAACTGCGAATAAGTTTCCGCATTCGACAAGATACATTTGGGAGACTTTGCAGAAAGAAGAGAAGTTGCAAGAGAAGAACAGCTTCCATCCAGTAAGCATCACGATCAAGTCGGCCTCAGTGGAGGTGACGGAGGATGAAATTTGAATTTCATTGTGATACTCGTGGGTAAATAATGTGTGATGATAAAATAACTGCAGAATTGACCACATGGAAATGAAATATCATTGTGTCACAGATGTAAATATTCATATGCTTAGATCTGAACATCTGTTGTGTATATATCTCAATGTTCTTTAAATATGAGTTAATAAGATATATCATTGACATAATAACACTGAACGTTTTTGAAACATTTGGTTAACTGTAACGTTACGACTGAAACATTTTATTTATCAAAATACACAATGAAATACACGGGTTCAACACCGGCACTAATACAACCAACACGCAGAATATAATTTCAGACATATGGATTTTTTTATTACTGGACATATCCTTCTCTCTCTCTCTCTCTCTCTCTCTCTCTCTCTCTCTCTCTCTCTCTCCTCCCTGTCTGGCTTTATCTTCACAATACGATCGACTCGCCTAGAATATTTTTTTTCATAAGCACGTTATTCCAGACTGTAATTAGTATGTATTGAAAATTCAACATAAATAGTTTTAACCGGGAATTCCTGTATATACTGCAATGTATAGTCCCTCATATAAGTTCATGGATGTCTCAGAGCATAAAGTAGAATTTCATCGAACCCCTTTCTGGACAACGGGTCTGTATAGCGACGTAAGACAGGCACACACCGAAACTTTCTACAGCAGTTAAGTAATTGAACATTTGGCCAGTTTCGCACTCCCAGACACCTGTCATCCAGAAAGGGGTGAAATGGAAATCTCTCTCAAACACCCGGACATCCATGAACTTATATGAGTGACTGTACGCTACCAGTAGGGCGTCCTGGAGGCGATAACTAGCGAAGCTTCAAGTTAATTAAGCCATCAAAGGGTTAACTAGGTATCTCAGAACTCCCTGCTGCATAAACGCTATCGTTAATTGCATTTCAAGTAGTCTTCCAACATCAAACTGCTAATAATATGACAAACGATATAATGCAAAATGATTCTTCATAGCGGAGGTGAGAGGACATAGTTTAAGCCTAGTATACGGGAAAACGATGGTGCTGAAATCATCAATTGTGAGAAAATTACAATGCAATAAATAAAACATCATTTAAATGTGAATTTATGATATTTTAAAAGTAAATCTTTTAAGGGATGAAATTAAAAAATATAAGGTTTTATCTGCCGAAAGAAGTTTTCTTTTATCTTTAGTACTTTTGGAGATATTAGCATCTGAATAGTGATAGAGCGGGCTGGGACGCCAGAAATGAAGCCATTTTCAGTAATGACTTCGCTTTACACGTAATTAAACTGGATTTTTATGGTTCACCGCCCTGTATGAATGATGCAAAGTTTTTAACTCCTTCAGTAATGATTAGTAAAAAAACATCTTTACGATCTTAACCTTAAGCTAGTTCCTAGAATCGAGAAACAGTTGAACATTATTTTATAGGTTCAAAGACCCTGCTCCTACTCTTAAGTGACCTTCGGTGGTTTAATAGACTTAACCTTGGGACTTGTCTACGTACCACCAAAAGATTGCGGAAAGAGAGAGTGGATTCCATATGTGAAGTCTACCATAGAACAGCCTGCTCTTTGAGTAAGATGGATTTTGTTTTTTTTATCAGATGTTTCCCTTAAAATAATATTTAGGAGGTTATCGTTCTCAAGCACCAAATCAATCATTATGAATTTCAAAACTAGGTAGCATCTATCTATTTATTCCAACATCATCCTCTTTGCCTCCATTCAATTTCCTTCCCTAAACAATAGCCTGCCTCACATCTCACTAGATGACAGCCCTGGGAGGCATTGCAATAAGAAATGATGCAATGTATCAGAGACGAGATTGCAGTTGCACAAGCAAATCATGACCAACCGAAAGTTTGCCAAGTGAGGCATAAATCTGGGGCGTAAAGAATCGAGCGTCCGCCTCCCAAAGCGCAAGATTGTTATTAAATCAGGGATATGAACCACATTTGTCCCTCGGGGGCTCTTCTCACGAGCCAAGTTCGCTCATTTGTCTTCAACGTATCCCTTTCTCCTCTCCGGAAGCCAGATTTTATTGTTTTTGGGAATATTCCGTGATTGAATGGTATAGCTGCCATTGACCATTTCAGCATTAAAAAATTTTTTATATATACTACCTGGCCAACCGTTGCTGCCCGGGAAAGCTCTGAATGACAACTGATAAACTATCTCTCTCTCTCTCTCTCTCTCTCTCTCAATATATATTTTTTACAAACCCTCTCTACTCTCTCTCTCTCTCTCTCTCTCTCTCTCTCTCTCTTTCCTGTTAAGATAGTTCCTTCATTTACTTTATCCAGCATTTTTGACATTTTATATTCCATCACTTCCCATCCCATTCCTATTGGACCTGAACTGGACTTGAAAGACATAAGGAGTGTCTCTGTTCATCCCAGAAACCTCAAAAACTATGGATTAGACACTAATATCCATCATTTTTACATAGTATTTTCATCCTTCCCACCCCTCTGCCATTCTTATTGGGGCTGAACTTGGACTTAAAGAGCATCGGGAGTGCCACTATTGATCTCAGTGACCTCAAAAGCTGTGGAATAGCTAATAATATCAATAGTTTTCAGTTATTTTTAGATGTCACCACCTTCCCACCCTCTCTCCATATCAGGGCTGAACTTAATCTTAAAGGACATTGGGAGAGTCATTATTTACCTAAGTGACCTTGAAGACTATATATTAGACACTAATATCTGTCATTTTCGATTATTTTTACATGTCATCCCCTTCTTATCCCTTCTCACTCGTACCCCCCCCCCCCCCCCCCACCCACCCTTCATATAAGGGCTAAACTTGTACTTGAAGGCTATTGGGAGTGACACTATTCATCTCAGTCACCTCAAAAACTATGGATTAAGATGCTAATATCTCTCATTTTCTGTTATCTTTACATACCCTTC
>NC_061098.1:57049472-57061972 GCF_015104395.2 Macrobrachium nipponense | reverse complement strand
TGGGTTATTGTAGGAGAAATATGGAGTGGGTTTGTCTGAGTTCAATCTTCATTAATCATTTTTGTGAAGAACCTGAGTTATTATTTTACGCGTTTGCTCTTAAATAAAGTGGATTTTTTTTGTGAATTTCACGTGTCTGATTTTCTGGCCTTAAGATTCATGGAGGGGGAGGGGGTGATGTGTGTGAGAGAGATGGATGAAGAGAGAGAGAGAGAGAGAGAGAGAGAGAAGAGAGAGAGAGAAAGGGTGTTGCCAGTGCTTTAGAAGCACGATTCATTTGCTACCTCCTAAAATATAAGTACCGAGATAAAAATCACGATTAAATATATATATATTATATATATATATATATATATATATATATATATATATATATATATATATATATATATATATATATATATATATATATATATTGTTAGGATCTCTGTTTGTTCTGACAAGATATTTAACAAAATACTTATTTTTACTTTAAATTTAAAATATATCCAGGCGCTTACAGGACCTTCCAACAAAATTGTTTTTACTACAATAGCTTGTATGCTAAAGAATAAATTTACCTGCAATACAGACAATAAGATACTAATTTATTGAGGGGGTAATTGATAACGAACATAAAAAATCCAAATTTATTACAAGAAGTTACTTACACACGTCCTCGAATTATTGGCTGAGGGCACATTCACACACAATTACAACTCCCATTCAGACTCACAGTTAACCTTCACTCAAAGATAGTTAGAGGGAAGGTGCCGAGGAGGAGGGAGAAAACAAAACAACTTCCGCACTAAGTCAGTAACATAAGTGAGAGATGTAAGAAAGAATTTTGAAAATTTTTAACCTAACTCAACACAATATTTACAGTAATGTACCATTACATATATATGTTCCCACACTTCGACAAAAACACAATCTCGGCACTGAGCAGTTTAACAGACGAGTGATAGTTCGAGGATCACTTCGGCTTATTATTCGTCCCAGGTCACTATTGCTCAGCCAAACAAGGAAATAAGTCTATTCATGAATAAAAAGAAGGCACATAATCGGAAGCTTACTCTTCTTCATGACCAAGAGGCCTCCTAACGACCTCTCAGAAGTATCGAGACAACGCTGTTTGTAGGATGATTCTAGAGGCGTCACCATAACTGTAGTCGAGGGGACTCAAGATGGTGGATGATGAACGATGGTCTCGGTACACTTGGAAGCACGAGAGTGTAGCGCTACCGCAGCCACAAAAGGGGTCAGGTGTATGCATCCAGCGACATCGATGCATCAGCAACAGATGAGTCCACTCGAAGCAAGACGTCCAACCAAATATAGAGCAATGGTGCAAGGTGGTGATCGCCACACTGATCAACTAGCCGTGAAAAAGGGCGAGAACTTCCCCACAGGAGCAGCCGAAAGCAATCCTCTCTCCATTCCGACGAAAATATGTAAATCGCCTCTTAAACTGTCCAGCGTGGCAGGAGGCAGAAGATAAAACAACCGAAACACTCGTACATGAAAGTAAAGAGAACTTTTCATGAACGGAGTACCAATTAACAAATAACAACCTTCGGTGGGGGAAGCACACAATATAAAACTCGAACCAAGAATTCGAGGCTCAAATGAACTGATCAAAAACATTGACAGTAATTAATAAACAAATGTTTACTTAAATGGAGCCACGAGATAAAACTTAAGTAGCTGATATTACATTGTATATATATATATATATATATATATGATATATATATATATATATATTATATATATATATATATATATATATACATTATTTCAAACCCTAAATATTCTTATATGTTTATCAGTACCTCTGGTCCTTCCGCGACGATTTCACTTCAAAATTGCGCATCTTGCATGTATCGTATATTTTTTTTAAAATAAATACTGACAAAAAAACAGATGAGAGACTAAACTGATCTTTAAACACTTCAAATTATCTTAAAATGAGACGATTTGAGAGTCTTTTGAAAGAAATCAATCTCGAAATAATAATGTTTGCTTTTGCCTCAACACAATCACATATAGTCATATTTATAATATAAATGCTATGAATGGCAAGGACTCGGTCCTTGTTCACTGTATCTACATAGTTCTAAGATCTCAGAAGCCATCGTTGTCAATTGAGATATGACTTTTATTCCTTCTACCTGCAGCATTTTGCTTTACTGTTAAATTGTAAGGCCCTCCAAGACAGCAAAACACGACCCCCGCAGAACATCGTGTTTCCCCAGATAACACAAATTGACGACTGGCGTCTGAATCAGTGATTTTTATGTATTTTCAGGAACTACAGTATTTTATTTGTAGCGCAAAATCAACCACGAAATTAAAACATGTCAAGTTTATGAGTCATATGTATGAGAAAGCTCTTCTCATGTTAAACAAAAAATTATTAGGTATTTTCCAGGTCTGAGAAAACACAACTGATCATAAAATTATGCCCTTCTTGTCCAAATGTCCTACAATAATTTTCCGCTCAGGGCATCGGTGTCTTGCCAGAATTCTGTGATAATAAATCAAGAAAGAAGTTGGCCAAGTCTCTGTCTACTCTCACATCTTAAAATAATAATAATGTTCAGACTTTTCTCCATTTAATGTCTAATTCTCTTTGACCTATGATCTTAACGAAATCCATTACATTTCCAACAATATTTTACAATTTAGAGTTTTTGTTAGTAAGAGTAACAACGGCTAACTCATTCAGTATCTGACTTCGAGAATAGAGAAAAAAATATTTATGAACCACGTGATCGAAATAGTAATAAAAGGTAACTCTAGGATTAGCGATGGAATGGCTTGTAAATAGTTCCTGGGATTCTAAGAGTGAGAAAAGAGAAAATTTAATGTTTTCGGGACAGTTAATGAAACAAAATTCCTGTTTTCAGTCTCGTTCTCTCAATTTCACTCCCTTTGGAAATAAGTCCCGGTTTCACCATCAAGCAGATTTCTAATCAAAATGTTTTCACGCTGTTGAAGGGTTTTCGTCTTAGGTAATAACCGCGACGTCTCTCTCTCTCTCTCTCTCTCTCTCTCTCTCTCTCTCTCTCTCTCTCTCTCTCTCTCTCTTTGAGTGCGTTTTTTCTCACCTATGTTCTACCACTGAGGGATCATCTTTATAAAGGAACAAGTTTCCCTTTTTTTTTTCTTTTTTTTTTCTTCTTACGTAATTGCCACTATTTTTCCAATTTACAAAGTTAAGAACGTCCTTGCCAATAGTTGCCAACGGTAACACAGGTAACTCATTTGACTAGATTTTACCTGCAGCGTCAGTACGCTGACAATTAAAATTAGCCACTTAGTGGGTAAATATGTGGGCATATAGTTTGGGCTGGTCAGTGATCAGGGCTAATTCAGGTGTTCAGGTAAGTATTACAAATCTACTGAGCAAGGACGTTATTAGCTTCCTAAATTGGCAAATAATAGTAATTTCGTTAAAAAAAAAAGAAACAAAAATCAGGAAAAGATTCCCAAGGAATATTTAAAAGGGTTAGGTTTTCATCTGGATATGGCATTCTCATATTTTTTTGTTAAAAATACTGGTTAGATTTTGCGGTCAACTATTTTTGTTCAAGTTATCTTTTCATCCCCCTTTATTGAATTTCCCCTATGCTAAGCGAACAGCGAAAATTCCAAGCTGAACAGCATCGTTATAAATCTCGCATAAATCCATCTCAATTTGGTTTCTTTTTGCTATAAAGAAATTTGGGAGATTGCTGTCGTCCATCTCCATATGATTAGACTTCTTCAATTCCGTATGATTTCATGTTTGTGGCAGGAACAATTTTCAGGGAACTTAAGTAGATTCTCAGTCTATCTGAAATGGAAAACATGACCGTCTTGACAAGAAGCATCAATCATCATTGCGAGACTTCAGATCAGGAAAAGGGAAACGATTTGAACCAGTGCCTGTCTTGCCCTAGTTCTGATACAAGTACTTTGCACTAAATCAACTGTGGAGGGCAGCAAACCGGGTTGGCAACCTTATCCAAAAGTTTGACAATGTATAGCTTACCTTGATTAGAATTCATAACAACTTTTGGTTTCTGAGAGTAGTTGAATAGAAAGTCACAATCACAAAGACTTTTGAAGTTGACGCCCCTGAAGGATCGTTAGAACTGATATTCACCAGGACCTGAATCGATATCATTAAAAGACTTTTTAGAAGTTGTAGTCACGAAGACTTGAACTGGTGTCCATAAAGAACTATTGGGATTGTCAGTCACGAAAAGTCTTTTAGAATTGATGGTCACGATGACCTGTTAATTGCTGACGTCTGTAAAGGACCTTTTGAATTGCTGGCCAATAAGACCTTTGAATGGATAGTCATAGGACCCTTGATTATCGTCCCTAAAGGACTGTGGAATTCATAGTCACAAGGACTTTTGAATTGCTAGGCATGCGGACTTTGGACTTGACGTCCTTAAAGGGACTTCCGATGGATAGTCCCAAAGGACCGCTTTTGGAATTGATAGTCAAACAGATTGCTTGAATTGTCCCTAGGGGCTTTTGGAAATAATCGTCACAAGAAACTTGGAATTTAATATTTATTCCTAAAGTAAGCTTTTTAAAACTAATTTAGGCTGAGAGACATTTATCTGGCGTGACAGATTTGGAAGCTTTACGGAAGATAATGACAATTGGAAACGTAGAGGTATACACCTTCAGAAACGCAGATATCATTTTGATTATTTAATGCTTTGTTTCCTCGCCCAAAGGATAACCATCAACCATATCATGCATGCAAATATGGCGTTTGCTACCTGATAAACCTCCCACGTGGGAGAGACGACATTGAATTAAAAAAAAAAAATAAAGTTTAAATAAATAGAAAATAATCCATCATAAGAATTAAGGAGAGGAGTGGTTCTCTGTCTCAGTACTTATGGAATAATCAATAGAAATGAATTTCCTTCCACTTGACTGATCGCATTTTTATCAATTATTACCACGTGAAGGGGGTCGTATTTATCAGCACTATTCTAACAAGGCCCAAATAAGCTGAAATTCTCTTACGTCGATGATTAAAAGAAGTTGAACTAACGAAGGAAAATTAAGATAGGCCTATAAATACCCTGACATGGGAAAGAAAGAGAGAAATCCAGCAATAACAGAGTTTTGTCAGCATATGATGCCCACAGGCTCCTAGTATGTGCCTAAGCTAAAGTGTGCTAATTCGGGGGCGAAATTTCCCAAATAAAGAACATTTTCGATGGAAATACGGGTACTAGTTTCTTTTGAACACTCCTAACTTCACTTGGCAGTTTTCCTAGCTCACCTACTATGCAAAATCATGTGAGCTATCATGGTTTATCAATCCCTCATCACTGGTAACCAATTTGACATGCATGTGGCCTAGATTATTCATATCTCTAACTCTTTATTAGTTACGAATTTTGGTCGCACTGACATAAAATACCAAAAAACATTACAATGCTTTACTTTCTGTAAAAACTGGATCACTTACGTGCTCATAAGGGAAATTTTTACGCTAGCTTTTCAGATTTGTCTCTATACTTGCATCCAGTTTCATCAATGCTATTCAGCTGATATTCACTTGCAATAAGGGTTTGCAACTGCGAGATCTGGCTAGAGGTCGCCACTTATACAATTGCTACGAGGGGATGCAAAGCAAATTATGAAAATGATGTAATTCTGACTCCGATCTTAGATTGCGTACCAAATCATATAAACATTTCAGCTGATGGCCACTTCAAACTGGGTAATGGTTAGGTAAACAAATAGCGAGGTTATGCAGATGACCATGGAGGATGGTTGTGGATTGAGAGGACATACTGTACCCAACCACTCAATCCCACAGCGCCTGATTATTAAATTGACCACTTTGCCCTGGGTATGAGAATACATTAATATCAAATAACACAGGGAGCTCACATTTGAAAAGAAAGGAAACAAAGTCGAAGTACAAGGATATGACGAGCGCTTTAGTGGCGTGATCATTATGGTCTTGACCTGCCATCTCAGTGGGCGCGAGTTCGATTCTCGGGCATTCCATTGAGGTATTAGAGATGTGTATTTCTGATGATAAAAGTTCACTCTCGACGTGGTTCGGAAGTCACGTAAAGCCGTTGGTCCTGTTGCCGAAAAAAAACTACTGGTTCCCATGCAAATAAGTACAAAAACACCATACTAGCAAACAAACAAACAATAAAGAATCTTGGAATGAGACTCTTTACCTTCTAATTCTATAGGAGATGAAGTCGTCTTCCTCGGGAGCACCAGCAGAGGAGGGGAATGACCAAACCATCGAAGGAAGGAAGTGATGAGTGTTTGGTAGGGGGCAATATTTTGCCTACCAATAATAATAATAATAACTAATAATAATAATAATATAAAATTCTTGTTTATTACTAAAACTGTAACAGTGTATCTCGATCGATTATAAAAACTGTTAAGAGAGATTTCTCTTCAGAAAAGAGTAATTGCAATGCGAAACTTATTATCTAAACACTCAATACAGGCAATTTTGTTATGTTCAGTGATACACATATACAAGCATGAACAAAATTCTCTTGAAGCAGTTGGCGATTGTTTTGATGGAATGTTTATAAAGAAGTTTCCATATTTATAATGATATTCGGTACCCTCTCTCTCTCTCTCTCTCTCTCTCTCTTTCTCTCTCTCTCTCTTCATCATATATATATATATATATATATATATATATATATATATATATATATATATATAGATAATATATATATATATATATATATATATATATATATATAATATATGTACATGTGTGTGTGTATTTATACATGTGTGTATACATACTATATGGATACATTTGCCTCAGCTATACTAGTTGATAGTATTAAAAGGACGAAAAGCCAAATCCTCTTTAAACTGGAAATGCATTCGAGGTACGACCCGACAACGAATTCCATTGAAAACGGAAAAATGCTTAATTCCATTATCTTTTTCAGAGTCCAGAAAGTCTCGGTTTAACTGATTGCTATTTGAGCAAATGCGACTCCTTGGCGCGTTTCCAGATATTTGGCACAAATTCAAAGTTACTGACTTTCACGGAGTCTGGAAAAAAGGTGCCCTGTCCTTTCGCGCTCTTGCGAGCAGCTTTGGTATTGGGATAAACAAATAAGAATACATAACATGCAGTTCTTCTCTAAATAGATCCTAAAGTTCAGGATTTATTAGGACCAAAACGGTTGGGAATAAAAAAAAATATCTAATACAAATTTAGTGACGAATTGTGCTCTCATGAGAAAGCATGAAGGGCAGAAAGGGCATCACTAATGATCTACTGAACGGCTCCTAAAACGTATTTATTTATGTCACATAAGGAATTGCCCCGAAAAACATCCCCCAGACTTTGAGTGGGAAGCTCTCGTATCTCGCTTGTAGGAGACGCTTGAAATTCAATGGTCGCTCTTGAGAGAGGTAGCATAAGTTGTTAATGTAATTACAGGACTCGCCCTTTCTGCGTTGCATCCAAGGAACTGTTTTGCTTCCGAATTTTTGGTGCTTCCGCTTGTGTTTGGGACACGAAACATATTCTTTGACTTGAATGACAGCCTTTGTTGGTAGCGTTTACTTAGGTAAACTTGAAGCTTTACAATGTCTAAGAGAAATTTAATTAAGTAAATTTAATGAAGATCTCATCTATCTACCTATAATAATAAAATCTGAGTAAATCTTTCTTGTTTGTTCGCCCAGGCGGGGTGTGGGTAGGGAGGTACGGTATCGGGAGGGTAGGGGAGGCATGACACATCCACCCTTCTCCTGCAAACATGTTTGTCCACCCTGGGTGGGGGGAAGTAAGGTAAGGGATCGGGAGGGTAGGGGAGACATGATTGTACAGCGCCAGGTTCCAGCGCAGCATAGTGCGCGCCCATCAAGCTCGTTAATAACAACCAACTAAAAAGTTACAGTCACAATTAAATACAATTCATCACCCTCCACATCGATCTGCCGTCGAGTTGAGAAGATTCTGTTCATCATAAAAGGAGATTTTTTTTATATGCCCAATGAGTGGGATGGCTTCCCTGATTAAAAGGAACCATCAAGACCGGAGTACGTCAAGAGTAATTTGATAATATGTATCACTCTAGATATCAAAAAAATTGTTTTGACAGATTCAGTGAACGTTCCTGCACTTATGGTCTCATGTGCAGGTAGCTGGGTATAGAGGCCAAACATCTATTTATATTTTCCTGCTAAATTATTAATGTATTTGACTTTCTGTCATTTCTTTTACTAATATAATCCCGAAGCTTGAAATAAGTTTTTGTTATGCTCCTGCAAAATATCAGAATATCAATACTTTTACCTTTATCCCTGATTTGGTATTAGATCGGGTAAGAACATTCATGAAAGCTCCAGGATAGCTAGTTACTGGTCGAGAATACCAGTTTAGTGCATTTTAGCTCTGAGTTTGAAAAAAGATCCTTAAAGGATAAATTCCAACCCTCCAGTATTGTAATAAGGAATGATGTAGCATTCACGACATATCCAGGGAAAGTTTCCTAGAGTCTTTCCAAAGTTTTTTACAAAAAATGTTATGACGAATCGTCATTGGATCATCATATCATTCCAAACTATAAGTGAGACGAAAGTGTCAAGTTAGAATCACATAGGAAAAAAAAAAAAAAAAAAAAAAAACGTCAATAACAAAGGCATTTCCTCCGAGTTAAGCAAGTTCCAACGATACAGCAGCTACATGATTAGGGGAGGTCATTCCACAATTTGGTCTCAGAGCGAAGAGGATTTCTAGAAAACTGTGCTGCTACTACTACTACTACTACTACTACTAATATAATAATAATAATAATAATAACAATAATATTTGTAACTACTATTCACTCATCAGTATTGTGTTTGTTCTTTATTCCAGCCTTTAGTTATTATTATTATTATATATTAATTATTATTATATTATTTTTTTTTTTTTTTTTTTTTTTGCTCTATCACAGTCCTCCAATTCGACTGGGTGGTATTTATAGTGTGGGGTTCCGGGTTGCATCCTGCCTCCTTAGGAGTCCATCACTTTTCTTACTATGTGTGCCGTTTCTAGGATCACACTCTTCTGCATGAGTCCTGGAGCTACTTCAGCCTCTAGTTTTTCTAGACTCCTTTTCAGGGATCTTGGGATCGTGCCTAGTGCTCCTATGATTATGGGTACGATTTCCACTGGCATATCCCATATCCTTCTTATTTCTATTTTCAGATCTTGATACTTATCCATTTTTTCCCTCTCTTTTCTCTTCAACTCTGGGTCCCCGTCCCATGGTATTGCGATATCAATGAGTGATACTTTCTTCTTGATTTGTCAAATCAACGTCACGTCTGGTCTATTTGCACGTATCACCCTATCCGTTCTGATACCATAGTCCCAGAGGATCTTTGCCTGATCGTTTTTCTATCACTCCTTCAGGTTGGTGCTCGTACCACTATTACTGCAGGTACTGATGTTTTTTCTTGCACAGGCTCCAGTGGAGGGCTTTTGCCACAGAATCATGCCTCTTTTTGTACTGGTTCTGTGCAAGTGCCAGGCATTCACTTGCTATGTGGTTTATGGTTTCATTTTTCGTATTGCACTTCCTACATATGGGAGAGATGTTATTTCCGTCTATCGTTCTTTGAACATATCTGGTTCGTTAGGGCCTGATCTTGTGCCGCTGTTTATCATTCCCTCAGTTTCCTTCTTTAGCTCTCCCTCTGTAGCCATTGCCAATTGTCATCGCTGGCTAGTTCTTTAGTCTGTCTCATGTATTGTCCGTGCATTGGTTTGTTGTGCCAGTCCTCTGTTCTGTATGTTATTCTCCTTTCTCTGTATATTTCTGGGTCTTCGTCTACTTTTATTAGTCCTTCTTCCCATGCACTTCTTGAGCGACTCGTCTTCACTGTTTTTCAGATATTGCCCCAGTGCTCTGTTTTCGATGTTGACGCAGTCCTCTATACTTAGTAGTCCTCTCCCTCCTTCCTTTCGTGTTATGTATAGTCTGTCCGTATTTGCTCTTGGGTGTAGTGCTTTGTGTATTGTCATATGTTTCCTGGTTTTCTGATCTATGCTACGGAGTTCTCCTTCGTCCATTCCACTATTCCTGCGCTGTATCTGATTACTGGCACTGCCCATGTGTTTATGGCTTTTATCATATTTCTGGCGTTGAGTTTTGACTTGAGTATCGCCTTGAGTCTCTGCATATATTCTTTCCCTGATGGTGTCCTTCATCTCTTGGTGTTTTATATCCCCCCCTTCCATTATTCCCAGGTATTTGTATCCTGTCTCATCTATGTGTTTTAATGTTGCTCCCTCTGGTAGCTTTATCCCTTCAGTTCTCGTTACTTTGCCTTTTTGTATGTTGACTAAGGCGCATTTTTCTATTCCAAACTCCATCCTGATGCCACAGATACAATCCTTACAGTGATTGATGTCGTCCATGAACATCAGATGGTTGATTCTGTTTGCCTCTTTTCTTGAGTTGGTAACCGGCATCCATCTTCTGTAGTACTTTTGTCATGGGAATCATGGCTACTACGGAGAGTAGTGGGGACAGTGAGTCGCCCTGGAAGATCCCTTTCCTGATATTAACCTCTGCCAGTCTTATTCCAGAGCTTGTAAGTATTGTATTCCAGTTGCGCATTGTATTTTTGAGGAAGCTGATGGTGTTTTCCTCTGCCCCATATATTTTCAGGCATTCTATTAGCCATGTGTGTGGTATCATGTCAAAGGCTTTCTTATAGTCTATCCATGCCATGCTTAGGTTGGTTTTCCTTCTCCTACTGTTCTTCATTACCATTTTGTCTATCAGAGATGGTCTTTTGTGCCCCTACACTTCCTTCATTATTATTATTATTATTATTATTATTATTATTATTATTATTATTATTATTATTATTATCCGTGAACAGTATTTCGAGGCTCATTCAAGAATTCCTTCGCCGGATCGCAAATTAAGGAGATTTATACTAATAATGTAGCAGATTGTTTTTTTTTTTTGGCCATGCACCTAGGTTAGGTTAGGTTAGTTTCAGTGGGGTGGAAACATATGGGATAATTTTCCAAGAAAATGCTATGGCTAGTTTTTAAGATATGGCGTCCCGCTTTTTTTCAGGGAATGTCCCCGTACTTGGTTACAGTTCGGAAATAAGCCGCCGGACAATTCTGTCGAGCGCAGATTTGACTGTAACATCAGCCTCTGAAGGCCGCGTTTCGTCTGCTGGAACTTTATTGTCTTTTGTTGAAAATATAATCAGTGGTGGATATTTGCATTGCAAAACAACACCTTCCCTTCACAGTTGAGCAAGCTGCATTTCCCGACTTGTAACCGAAAAAAAACAGCCATAGAATTTTCTTGAAAATAATCTCATTATGTTTCCCACACCCAAATTATGATTGAGGATTATGCATGGAAAAAAAAGGGGGGTGAGGGGTTTTTTGGTTAGAGTAATAACAGCAGACATCTCAGGAATTTGCAGCCAGGCTCCTCTGGGCACCTGGGGAGAATTAGAAGGCCCAGACCTACCTCGGAGAGGGAGAACGACGAGAGAGGCTGCTGGGTACGAGTAGAGATTGGCAGAAATGAGAGAACAGGAAAGACTCGAATGTTGGAATTTCACTGAAGCCATTTCAGTCGATGGCAATGATGATTTAAATTATGAACATTTATATTTCTCTAATAATAAGTCAGTACATTATGAACGGCATGTAGTTATTGAAAACTCTTTATTATCAGCGATTCCTTCTCGTTAACAAATTGACGAAATAACGAATGACGTTCTAATTACCTGACGTAAATTGCCGTTGGGAAAATTGTTTAGGCTGAAAATTTTGGTAGGCGAAGTTTGATTTGAATTAATCTTCCATATCATAGAAGGGTCCATTTTTTTTCACATTCTGCTTTTATATTACATGTTTTAATTTGTGCTGTCTTGAAGATAAAAAATTCATGATAATGATCATGTATGTATGTATGTATCTCTCTCTCTCTCTCTCTCTCTCTCTCTCTGCTCTCTCTCTCTCTCTCTCTCTCTTTATATATATATATATATATATATATATATATATATATATATATATATATATATATATATATATATATATATATATATATATATATATATATATGTATACGGAGACAGGTTGGTAGAAGAAGGTCGTAGTATACATCAATGATAGGTGACAAGTAGACAGCCAGTTATCAATTTATTCGCCAACGCGTTTCACAACATCATGTTACATCTTCAGGGTTACAAAAGAACAATACAAAACAAATTAAAGCACCTGTAAAACAACTGCTTAAAATAATATAAATTAAAAATAAAATTAAAATTACATTTAAAACTTGAGAAGTATTCACAAAAACAGGAGAATTAAAAAAAGCGCTTCTCATATGGACTCTGACACGTGCAGGCGAGTATGAGGATCCCATTTGCCCATTGATAAGAGAGAGAGAGAGAGAGAGAGAGATGAGAGAGAGAGAGAGAGAGAGAGAGAAAAGAAAACTCAGCTAATTATT
>NC_061098.1:57006972-57044472 GCF_015104395.2 Macrobrachium nipponense | reverse complement strand
TCAAGCATGCGCTCCTCCAGGGAGGACATGAAGATGTTAGCGAATGTCGGGCCCAAAGGAGAGCCCATGGCTACACCGTCTGTTTGTTTAAAAAGTTTACCATCAAAACACAAAGGCAGTGTCCCCGCACTGCTAATTCTAAAAATGTTTAAATGAGACCGGTTAAAAATTGCTAAAACAGAATCGGGTTCAGGAAATAATTTATCTAATATGATGTCAATTGTCTCCTCCACGGGGGACATTTGTGAATAGAGATTCCACATCTAAACTGGCCATTAATAAACCTGAGTCTTGTGATAAAATTTTGTCTTTAAAATGGTACGAGTTATTCAGAGTAAAATTATTTTTTGTTTTAGTGGTTCAAGTAAGGGTACCAAAAATGTAGCTAATTTTTATAATTAGGCGTATTGTAAGATGCCAGAATGGGCCTCAAAGGAGTATTGGGCTTATGTATTTTTTGGGCAGCCCATATAGAATTCCATATGATGATCCAGTCCACAAACAAATCTTGATATGTGTTTTCATCAATGATTTTATTCTGAATAACTCGTACCATTTTAAAGACAAAAGTTTATCACAAGACTCAGGTTTATTAATGGCCAGTTTTAGATGTGGAATCTCTATTCACAAATGTCCCCGTGGAGGAGACAATTGACATCATATTAGATAAATTATTTCCTGAACCCGATTCTGTTTTTAGCAAAATTTTAACCGGTCTCATTTTAAAACATTTTTAGAATTAGCAGTGCGGGACACTGCCTTTGTTTTTGATGGTAAACTTTTTAAACAAACAGACAGTGTAGCCATGGGCTCTCCTTTGGGCCCGACATTCGCTAACATCTTCATGTCCTCCCTGAGGAGCGCATGCTTGATGATTGTCCTCTCATTTTGGTTTCACCCTATTTTTTACGTGAGGTATGTGGATGACACATTCGCATTATTCAAGAGAAACTCTGATATTGACTCTTAGCGTATGTTAATTCCCACATAACAATATTAAGTTTACGGTCGAAAGAGAGGAAAATAGTCAACTGGCTTTATTTAGATGTACTCGTTACACGAGAGAATGGTTCTTTCAACACTTCTGTTTTTAGGAAGAAAACTTTTACAGGTCTAGGATCTAATATTACAGCTCATGTTTTTATAATTTTAAGCTTAATTCATTGTCAACTCTTATACATAGGGCATTTTTTATCACATCAAACTGGCATTCCTTCAATCAGGAAAATAAATTACCTATTGGAATATTTTAAAAATAATTGCTTCCCTCAAAAGCTATTTTATAAGGAGGCTTCGGAGTTTTCTAATAAGCAGTTTTTTAACAATACAAAAACATTTATCACGGTACCAAAGTTAGTCATTTATGCAAAATTTCCATTTTTACATGATGACTCCTTCAGAAGAAAGTTTACCAGATATTTGAAAAAACTTATGGTGCAGTCAGTATTAAAACTAATACCAAAAAAAATCATTAACAATTGGGTCTTTCTTTAAAATATAAAGACGATTGAGTCCCTTCTTGACCTCAAATGTAGTATATAAATATCTTGAAACCCAAAGTGTAACTCTGGGACTTACGTGGGATCTACGAAGAGGTTACTGAAGGTCAGAATCGATTCTCATTGTGGAATAAGCTTCCGAACAGGAAGTAGGCTCTCCAACCCTGACATTCAATATCAGGAACCATGCAAAAATCTGCAAAACATATATCGAAGAGACGATTTTTGCATTATAGGGCAAACACCAAACCCCCCCCCAAGAATTACCCATTTTAGATCATTACTCATTGAAGCAGCTGGTTCCCCAGATGATACCCAAACCCCTCCTCCATCCAACTGTACCTTAGTTAACGTTGTCTCCTTTTTTGTTGTCTCCTATCATTCAGTCTTTCTCTCTCTTAACTTAAGGTTGGTTGGTTGCGGTTCCAGCTTTTAAATAATAATTTTCTGTAATTGTATATTTTAGTAAATTTTAGTCTTCTTACAATTTTTTAAATTTTTTTAGTAAATTTAAGATTGTTTTATAATATTATTATTTTAATTAATTGACAGATTCCCAGAAGATGTAATAAATGTTATTACGAACGTTGGAATAAAAAACTATGTAGATTGGCCTGTTTCCTTCAGTCAACGCCTGATTTGATGTATTCCTTGGTCGTCACCTGCCCTGCCCTTGTTTTTGTATATATATATATATATATATATATATATATATATATATATATATATATATATATATATATATATATATATATATATATATATATATATATATTATATCTATATATATATGTATGTATGTACGTATGTCTGTATGTTGTATACATATAAAGAGAGAGGGCCATGTGTGTGCATATCTGTTTCCTCAATCGTGTATGACTGTACGCGTGTGTGCGTGCGCTCGGAGAAGGAGGGAGAGGTTCTCTCCCAATTATTTTACTTCTCGTTATTTATCTTTACACAAAGCGGCTCAGAGCTGAGTTTTTTTTTTCTCTCTCTCTCTATCTCTCTCTCTCTCTCTCTCTCTCAGTAAAATACTTATGTAAAGCTTTTATCGTTTTAAAAGTTACTATTTTTATATCGCTCTCCAACAAGAAGGGGAAGTACACAATACGTTTCTCTCGTTAAAAGAAGCCATTGTCCAATTTAGATAACCCTCTCTGGGGGGATTGAGTAGCTGCACCCTATGGATTATATATATCTAAAAAGATTTGACCATTTAAATGTATAACTAAACAAACTGTGAGGTTTAAGGGGTGATTACTTAATCTAATACAGGAGTGTGAAATGACTTTTCACGGTCTTTTATTTATGTAATTTTTTATCATTTGTTCGATCATGTTTAGCTAGTTTGGGAAATAAAAAGTATATATATGTTAGCTTAATTCCATTTTGCAGAGGGATAACCATTAACTAAGGTAAGAGGGTTTGCCTGCTTGTTTTATTTTTATTTTAAACTAGTGCCGTATGGTCAAATAGACTCTGCAAGAGGTGGTGGCAGCGGGTAAAAGCTTTGTATAGGCCATAGGTACACTTCCGAAGAGACTATAGCTAATTTAGGCATATTTTTTGGGGGAAAAGTGTGTTATAATTATGTCACAGGCAACTCGTGTTTTTGCTGAGTTAAGGGTCTTAGAGTTCTGGGTTGTCTCTCTACGCCAGAGCCAGTGTCTTTATATATAATATATATATATCTATATATATAATATATATATATACTAATATATATATATATATATATATATATATATATATATATATATATATATATATATATATATATACATATATATATGCGTGTGTTATATTATTATATATTGCTTCTTTCAAAATGCATGTTTCCCCTCTTTGAAATGTCATGTAGATTGTGTAACATTTTTTTTCAGATTCCTAGATAGCTTAGAATAGGATGTTTTAAAATGTGTGTTCAGATTTCGCATTAACATCTTGTAAAAGAATATATATATAACATAAAGAGAGAGATCTTTGTCTTTTCAAAGTTGCAAATGTTTAACTTTTATGTCGACACTTTAAGATTAGAGTCTGCGAGATCCGTTTGCTTCCCTCCTACTCTGTCAGCGCGTTTGATAGCGAGCGAGCTCGACTTCTACGTTGTTTTGTCAAAACATGTCAATCTTATTGTCGCCCAGCCTCCGTCTCGTTCGAGTCGGGTACGTCTTTTTTTTTCTTTTTTTTCAACAGACTCGTCTGGTACGTGTATATCTTTTTGTCAAGTCCCACGTGGGTATTGCACATTGGTATGTAAGATTGCATCAGATTTCCAACTTTCTGGAAGCATTCGTGACAAATACGTTTGTGACATCTGCTCTCTCCAGTTTCTTTAAAGGAAGAGATTTCATTCTATCTTGAGACCTTGAAGCAGTCAGTTCTCTCTCTCTCGCTCTCTCTCTCTCTCTCTCATTCGACATCATTGAGATTATATTAACGTAACGTAAATTTGGTCACTCATAACGTTTTAGAATTTTATGTTTGATATTTCTTAGAATTTATTTAGTGTTATTTAATTTCTTTTTGCTGGAATCTGAAACAAACATTTCGTAGGCTGGCGCCTGGTTTTTGTGAAAGTGTAATATACAAGCTGCAGCTAAGAGAGAAGAAATTGGTATACCAAGGTAAAGTGTGTTATATTTTTATTAGTTGCAACTAATAATGGATAGGGAGTGTGGTTAACTAATAATTGTTAGGGACAGTGAATAACTAATAACGGATAGGAATGGTGTTTAACTAATAACTAATAATTGGTTTGGTAAAAACTGTTGGTTATAGTGTTTTTGAGTGAAAAATATTTACACTTTTACACATTGCTGATTTTTTTGTGTGTGTGTGTCTGTTCCATTGTTTGTGCACTTATTCATTTTCTTATTGAAGTGTGTCTTTTTATTTTATATTTTCATTTGCATTCACAATTTAATTGACTTAGTTATTTTCATTGCTTAATCATTGCACATTTAATTAAAAATTTAACACTTGTGAATTGATTTGCATTTACTTAGAATTCTTTTCAAGATTTATTTTTGTTTAGCACTTGTGAATTAATTTCAGATTTTCAATTATTGCCTAATACTTTTGAATTTTGATTGAATTAATTTTCTTGAATTTTGTGATAAATTAATTTTGATTTAATTTTACTTAATTTGATTCAAGAATTAATTAAACTTTACTTTGTTTTCAAGTAACAGTAATTTTCCCTGATATTGTGAATTTCACTTATAAATTTTGAATTTAATAATAAATTTTTGTTTTGTATATAAAATTTTTATAAGTGTTTTCTTTATCTTACACCAGTATAAATATTTATTTATTGATTATATTTATGTTAGGTAGAACATAGAGTGGTAATTGATTTGCTTTCCTTCAATTTTCTTGAAGTGACTTAGAACCAGGGAAGTACTCAGACTTCTGAAATCAGGGAAATACTTAGAGTTGAAAGTTGTTGATGGAGTGATGCCTTTGATTAATTTAATTACTTACAAGATTACCTTACACCTGTTTTGATGAACTTAGTCTGATCTTCTGCAATACTGGTAAGTGTTAAGAAGGGATCACTGTTGCCTTTAGAGTATTCAGTCGTTTAAACGTGTTATGAGGGTTCAGGTCTGTTTTTTTGGAGGTAATATTTTTTGATGCAATGGTAACCAGATACTTGGCACTTCGTAACATTGTTTAATGGTGCCCAGAGACCCGGGAAAGCAGATTTCATTATCACTCTAGCATATACTGGTGGTGTTAGGGATATAGTTTTGTTAGGAGAGTGACCATATAATTTTGTTTTGCATTTATTGTATTGAATTGTAAGTTGATAACTTAAGGAGGAAAATGGCTCAGTTCAATGTTCAGGAATTTTTAGCAGCCCCTTCCATCCAACGTTGTTTTGTCTGAAAGCACTCTTTCTAGAGCACAGTGGAGCGCTTTAGCAGAGGCATGTGGTGGTTATGTGTCTACTAGTATGGTAAAGGCACAAATAAGATGTATTGCTATGGAATCATTGATAAACTCTGGTAGAATAACTATAAGATGAGTTAGAATTGGCTCAAGAGTTGTTGAATGTAGCACGTGCTGATCTCATAAACTAAGCAAGCAGAAAAGAAAGAGAAAAGTGATGCAGAGTTAGAGCTTAGACGCATTGAAGCAGAAGAGAATTTGATTAAGCTAGAAATGCTTGCTGAAAGAGAGAGAATGCAAGTTGAAAGAGAAAGAATAGACAGGGAAAAACAAGAAAGAAGAGAAAGAGAAGAAGAAAAAGCAGCAGAAGAGGCAAGAGAAATTGCAAGATATGAAAGGGAAATGGAATTAATAAGAGCTAGATCCACACTAACCTGTAATACCGTCTAACCCTAACCAAGGTAATCAAGACCTGTATTTGATGTAGTGAGAGTACAGAAGTTAATCTCTAAGTTTACTGAAGAAGATCCAGATGAGTTTTTTGATCACTTTGAGAAAGTGGCTTCAGGTATGGGATGGCCAGAGGATAAATGGTCAGTTTTGCTACAAAGTGTCTTAATTGGTAAAGGGAGAAGTGCTTATCTAGCCTTAACAGCTGATCAGTGTAAAGACTACAAGGTACTTAAACACAGTGTGCTACAAGTTTACCAGATGACCCAGAGTACTACAATGAGAGATTCAGAAAATTCGAGAAAAGATGAGAAGGGAACATTTTTAGATTATGCTTACAAAGTGAGAAGGTGTTTCAAACGTTGGGTAGAAGCTGCTAAAGTTAAAACTTTTTGATGAGTTAGAAAGAGGTACTTGTCCTTGAACAGTATCTTAAAGGGAATTCCTGAACATATAAGAGCTTATTTAAGAGAGAGAGAAGTGAAGAAACTTGACAAAGCCGCTACACTCAGTGAAGATTACAATATAATCAGTAGCAAATGTAATTACAATGTCAAGTACCAGAGTCAACAACGCCCAGGTTTTAAGTCTTATCCAAATAACAGGAACAAATTTAATGGGAAAACTTCAAGTGATAATACCAAGAGTACACAAGGTAATACAACTCAGCAAACTAATGTGAAATCCTCATCCAGTTTTTTCAAGACAGTTACAGAAACCTAATGTTGTCTGTTTCAAGTGTGGAAGAGTAGACACTACAGTCAAGAGTGTTACCGGAATCAACAGCAGTCAAAACCAGTTGGTCAAGTTGTAAAAGGCGACCAGGTGAAACAAACTACGAAGTTCAGTGTGGGAAAGAATCAGACTCCAGACAAGAATGAAACTAAACAAGCTGAATGTTTAGCAACCAGTGGAAATGTTACCTCAAGCAGTGAGTGGCTAAGCAGTGTGGAGGCTTTTAAGCCATATATCTATGAGGGTATGCTGTCAACTCAAGAAGGAAGTATGCAGGTACCAGTCAAGATATTACGTGATACAGGGAGTAACCATAGTGTGGTAGTACGTGGTTCTCACCCTCAGTTGGAGAAGAGTCTCACAGGAGATTCAGTTATTTTGAAGGGTATAGGAGGAGAGGAAGTAACTCCTATATGCCGCTTACACCTGTCATGTGAATTGGTGACAGGGAATGTTGATTTTGCTGTAAAGGACTCGCTAGCTGTGGAAGGTATACATGTTCTGTTGGGGAATGAAGTTGGTGGTGTGCCATTTATTCCTTGTCCTGTAGTGACAGACAAACCATTGAGGATTAGTCCTACAGTAGAGTTGGAGAAGAATAACCCCCACCTGTTTCCTAGTTGTGTAACTACCAGAAGTATGAAGAGGACTACGACTGTAAGTGAAGAAACTGAGGATTTACACACACAAGAAGGATCAAGTGAAGGATCTTTGTGCTTAGAAGAATTATTCAAGGGAAGTGAAGTTTCCTATAGTGCTGACCAAGAAGAGATTTCCCAAGAAGATGAAGAAGACGACGACGACAAAGAAGAAGAACCTGATGTTCCTGAAGAAGACTTCCTGTAGTCAAAGTGTTACTGAAGACAGTAGTGAAACTACAGTAGCTGAGTTAGCAGATATTGAGAATTCAACCCTTGAAGTTGGTCAAGTGACAAGAGAGAAGCTGAGGGACTTGCAGAAGAAGGATGCATCGTTAACTGATTTGTTCTTCAGAGTTGTTGATCGAGAAGAGATGCAACAAACTCCTACCTGTTACTATCTGAAGGAAGGTTTACTGATGAGGAAGTATAGACCTACAGATATACCAGGAGATGCTGTATGGGGCGAATATCATCAAATTTTGATTCCATATCATTGAGAAAAGCAAGTTGTTGCAGTAGCTCATGAGTCTGGACATATGGGAATCAGGAAGACTGTGGAGAAGATCATGAAATATTTTTCCTGGCCTGGACTTCACAAAGATGTTAGCAGGTTTTGTCGTGAGTGTCATACCTGCCAGATAGCTGGAAACCGAATGAAACCATCAAGAAAGCCCCCCTACAACCTATAGAAGTTAGAGGAGAACCCTTTAGCAAAGTGATTATAGACATGGTTGGACCATTGCCGAAGACAAAGAAAGGAAATGAGTATTTGTTGACATTAATGTGTCCTGTGACAAGATATCCAGAAGCAATCCCTGTTAGAAACATATCTGCCAAGATAGTTGCTGAAAAAACTTGTGGAGTTTTTCTCAAAGTTTGGAATACCAGAAATAGTACAAAGTGACAGAGGAACAAACTTTACTTCAAAGTTATTCCAGGATGTGATGAATTTGTTAGGAGTGAAACAACAGTTATCCACTGCTATCATCCAGAAACTCAAGGTGCCTTGGAAAGGTTTCCACCAGACATTGAAAAGTATGCTGACAAGTATTGTTCTGAATCAGGAAGAGAATGGGATGTTGGTTTACCATTAATGTTGTTTGAAGTTAGGAGTGCTTACCAAGAAAGTATGGGATGTTCACCTAATGTGATGATTTTGGAAGAGAAGTTAGAGGACCATTGAAGATTCTTGCAGAAAATCAAGAGGAAAAGTCAGGGAGAGTATGTAAAGAACTTAACGGAAAGGTTGAAAGAGATTTAAGAAAATTCTCTTTAGAAAACTTGAAAATGAGTCAAGGGAAAATGAAAAGGAGGTTTAATGCTAAGGCTAAGCTAAGAAGTTTTAGTGTTGGTCAACAAGTGTTAGTGTTCTTACCTGTCAGAGATTTCCCCTCACTAATAAATTTCAAGGTCCTTACAAGATATTCAGAAGTTAAGTGATAGAACTTATGTGATTGAAACACCAGAAAGAAGAAGAAGACAAAGGAAGATACATGTGAACCTCTTGAAACCTTATTTCTCAGAAACTAAAACAAAGGGAAAAACTGTGTCAGTAACCCAGACAACTTTATCTACAGAAGACGATGATGGCTACGAATTGGGAGCTGCAAGCAAGATGAATAATTCTTCAATTTTGGAAAATTTGGAGGATAAATTGAAACATCTGAGTGTTGAACAAGGTGAAGACTTAAGTAACGTAATTAGAAGTTTTCCAGAAATTTTTTCAGATGTGCCTAGACGTACTGATCTGACCAAGCATGAAATCAAGATTCAAGAAGATGGAAAACCTTTCAAGCAAAGAGCCTATCGCTTATCACGTATCATCGAGATGTTTTTGAAAAGGAGGGTGTTGAGTATTTTGCTGCAACATGGATTAGCAGAACCCAGTTCAAGTCACTTTAGTTCTCCATGTGTGTTAGTGAAGAAACCAGATGGTTCATTTAGGAGTGTACTGATTATAGGAAGCTGAATTCCATCAGTGTGGCTGATAATTATCCTTTGCCTACTTATAGATCAGTTACTTGATAATATTGGGCAAGCCAGTTTGTTTGTTTCCAAGAATGACTTGTTTGAAAGGATATTATCAAATTCCCTTAGATGAGAATGCGAAGCTGCTGTTAGCTTTTATTACTCCTTTCGACTATATCAGTATACTGTTCTGCTGTTTGGTCTGATGAATGCACCCGCAACATTTCAACGAGTGATGGATAAACTGCTAGGATCAATAGAAGGAGTAGTGTATACCTAGATGACATCGTGATTTAACTCTACAACGTGGGAAGAATATCTGAAGATTCTGAAGAAAGTTTTCAAGAAACTACAAGAAGCAGGATTAACAGTCAACTTAGAGAAGAGTGAGTTTGGGAAAGGCAACTGTACAGTATCTTGGGTTTGAAGTTGGGAAAGGCCTTCTTGCTCCAGTAAATGCTAATGTAGAAGGTATCCGTAAGGCTACCCACCTACTACCAGGAAACAGCTACAGAGATTTTTAGGGGATGGCTGGTTTCTATCGTCGTTTTGCCCAAATTTCTCAGCCGTAGTAGCTCCCTTGACAGACTAACTAGTCCCAAAGCTAAGTTTATTTGGACTCCAGAGTGTCAAGAATCCTTTGAGAAGGTAAAAGCCATTTTAACTTCAAGACCAGTACTTCAAGCTCCAGACTTCGACAAGAAATTTGTGATACAAGTTGATGCGTCAGACTGTGGTGTTGGAGCGCTCTACTTCAAGAAGATGAAAATAATATCTACCATCCTGTGTGCTTCATGTCTACAAAACTGAAAAAAACATCAGAAAGTATATTCGACAATCGAGAAGGAAACTTTAGCCTTAATCACCGCATTGAAAAAATTTGAAGTGTATGTGAATAGACCTAGGAATGAAGAAAAAATTTAGTTATGTCCTGATCACAATCCACTGTCATTTATCCAAGGAAAATGAAAAATCCCAATCAAAGACTGACCAGGTGGTCTTTGTGGCTGTAACAGTATAACTTAAAGAGTGCAGCACATTAGTGGCAAAAACAATGTAGTTGCTGATTATTTATCTCGTTGCGAATCGTTGGATTCAACACCGTGATAACAAATCTTCTCGGGGGAGGTATATTATATATTGCTTCTTTCAAAATGCATGTTTCCCCTCTTTGAAATGTCAATGTAGATTGTGTAACATTTTTTTCAGATTCCTAGATAGCTTAGAATAGGATGTTTTAAAATGTGTGTTCAGATTTCGCATTAACATCTTGTAAAAGAATATATATATAACATAAAGAGAGAGATCTTTGTCTTTTCAAAGCTGCAAATGTTTAACTTTTATGTCGACACTTTAAGATTAGAGTCCTGTGAGATCCGTTTGCTTCCCTACTCTGTCAGCGCGTTTGATAGCGAGCGAGCTCGACTTCTGCGTTGTTGTCAAACATGTCAATCTTATTGTCGCCCAGCCTCCGTCTCGTTCGAGTCGGGTACGTCTTTATTTTTTTTTTGTTTTTTTAACAGACTCGTCTGGTACGTGTATATCTTTGTCAAGTCCCACGTGGGTATTGCACATTATGTATGTAAGATTGCATCAGATTTCCAACTTTCTGGAAGTATTCGTGACAAATACCTTTGTGACATCTGCTCTCTTCAGTTTCTTCTTTAAAGGAAGAGATTTCATTCTATCTTGAGACCTTGAAGCAGTCAGTTCTCTCTCTCTCTCGCTCTCTCTCTCTCTCTCATTCGACATCATTGAGATTATATTAACGTAACGTAAATTGGTCACTCATAACGTTTAGAATTTCATGTTTGATATTTCTTAGAATTTATTTAGTGTTATTTAATTTTCTTTTGTGGAATCTGAACAAACATTTCGTAACGGCGCCTGGTTTTTGTGAAAGTGTAATATACAAGCTGCAGCTAAGAGAGAAAGAAATTGGTATAGCCAAGGTAAAGTTGTGTTATATTTTTATTAGTTGCAACTAATAATGGATAGGGAGTGGGTTAACTAAAATAATTGTTAGGGACAGTGAATAACTATAAACGGATAGGAATGGTGTTTAACTAATAACTGATAATTGGTTTGGTAAAAACTGTTGGTTATAGTGTTTTTGAGTGAAAAATATTTACACTTTTACACATTGCTGATTTTATTTTTGTGTGTTTGTGTCTGTTCCATTGTTTGTGCACTTATTCATTTTCTTATTGAAGTGTGTCTTTTTATTTTATATTTTCATTTGCATTCACAATTTAATTGACTTAGTTATTTTCATTGCTTAATCATTGCACATTTAATTAAATTTAACACTTGTGATTGATTTGCATTTACTTAGAATTCTTTTCAAGATTTAATATTGTTTAGCACTTGTGAATTAATTTCAGATTTTCAATTATTGCCTAATACTTTTGAATTTGATTGAATTAATTTTCTTGAATTTTGTGATAAATTAATTTTGATTTATTTTACTTAATTTGATTCAAGAATTAATTAAACTTTTACTTTGTTTTCAAGTAACTAGTATTTCCCTGATATTGTGAATTTCACTTATAAATTTTGAATTTAATAATAAATTTTTGCATTTAAAAGTTTTATAAGTGTTTTCTTTATCTTACACCAGTATAAATATATTTAATTATGATTATATTTATGTTAGGTAGAAACATAGAGTGGTAAGTGATTTGCTTTTCCTTCTTCAATTTTCTTGAAGTGACTTAGAACCAGGGAAGTACTCAGACTTCTGAAATCAGGAAATACTTAGAGTTTGAAAGTTGTTGATGGAGTGATGCCCTTTGATTAATTTAATTACTTACAAGATTACCTCACACCTGTTTTGATGAACTTAGTCTGATCTTCTGCAATACTGGTAAGTGTTAAGGATCACTGTTGCCTTTAGAATATTCAGTCGTTTAAACGTGTTATGAGGGTTCAGGTGTCTGGCTTTTGTGAGGTAATATTTGATGCAATGGTAACCAGATACTTGGCACTTCGTAACAATATATATATATATATATATATATATATATATATATATATATATATATATATATATATATATATATACATATATATATATATATATATATATATATATATATATATATATATATATATATATATATATATATATAAATATGCGTGTGTGTGTGTGAGAGAGAGAGAGAGAGAGAGAGGGATGAGAGAGAGAGAGAGAGAGAGAAGAATATGTGTGTAAAGACAAATGTTTCTTGATATATGGGACAAAAAGTATGATATTTAAGCCAAAACAAATGACTAGTCCTCATGTCTCCAACATAGAAATGGTCCTTCATACCTTTTCAGATGTCAGCCTTTCAAACAAGACGGTTTGCAAAGCACCGGTTTAAATTCAGAGCAAATTCTTTTCCTCCTGAACTCTTTTCGTCCCCACTGTTTCATCTGGCACATGCTAGTGATGACCTACATCTGCTTTCGAATGAACCATCTGTATAAATAATCACTCTGGTGTGGCACGAGGGAGAGGGGGCGGGGTGGATGGACAGGACAGTGTCAGAGGTAAGAGAAACCTTTTCAACTTTTGGGAATCAATTTCAAAGTTTGAATAATTCCCGAAGTGGCTTTTTTCTTCCTTTTGACTAGTTTTTTTTTTTTTTTTTTTTTTTTTTTTTTTTTTTTTTTTTTTTTTAATTGGCCTCCCCTCTGAAAACTGGACATGGAGTTTTTAGTCTTTTGACCAAATGAGAGAGAATTACAAGCTGACTAAACTTGTTGTCCTGATAAGTCATCATATTTTTTTTTGAACTTGGTGTTACTAAAGTACTAGGTTGATTGTCATGTTTCTGAAAATCGAATAGATGAACCTAAGACTAGAATCTATATATATGTACTATATCTGTCTTACAGAGAAATATTTATGAGTATAATCTACCTTCTTCCGCAGACAAAAATTATTGCCTCATGAAAATGAACGGATCTTGTATAACCATCAATAGCAAACTCCTTTTGCTTCCTTCTGCTATAGTATGAAATCATTTGAAAGAATATCAGAACACAGGAGCAGTGACCAAATGTTCCAGTTCATTCCTTCTCTCCAATTAAGACTACCCACAAAGGAACGAGGTCTTCCTTGTACAGCCCATTGTAGCCTTGACTCGAATAAACTTAGTTGGAATCTACTCAGTAAAAAAAACTGCATTCAGAATCTGTATTCTTCATGATCCAAGAACTGTCGAAACTACTAACTCAGAAATGACATGACGTCATAACTTGCAGCAAAGTAATCAAGTTAAACTGAATGTTTAATGAACTTCATCCCAATGACGCCCAGACTTCATTTAATCACACCAGACATTGTATAGAGTTCATGCAAATGTCCCGTTCAAATGCTGCCTGAAAATATTGTGAGCTTCGTGATACTCAGATGCGATGCCCTTTTAATCCCACATGACTCTTTTTACTTTTATTTTCTGTATAAAATTTTTTTAAACATAATTGTTTGGCAAATATGTTTTCCGCTTCTTCAACTTCAATGAAGCGACAGATGTCTTCTTCTCTCATAAAATGCATTTGATTTTTAGCTCCCATGGCGACGTAAATAGTTCAAGATAATGAAAACAGGATAAAATTTGGTAAATTATTTGGCTGCGAACAGTTTCTTAATTTTCGATAAAGAAAAAGATTGAGATGGCTGTTTGTCTGTCCGTCTGCCCTTTTTCTTTCTGCCCTCAGATCTTGAAAACTATTGAGGCTAGAGGGCTGGAAATTGGTATGCGTATCATCCACCCTCCAATCATCAAACATTCCAAATTGTAGCCCTCTAGCCTCAGTAGTTTTTTTGTTTTGTTTTATGTTATTTAAGGTTAAAGTTAGCAATGATCGATGGCCTGCTAACGCTATAGGACAGGCCACCACTGGGCAGTGGCTGAAAGTTTCATAGTTCGTGGTTCATACAGCATTATACGCTGCACTGAATACTCGATTACGTGCTATTTTTTTTTTATAGAGTCGCTTGAAAATATTTACCTACCTATTTTCACGTGTTTAGTATCGTCCCTTTTGATATCTTGAAGATTAGAGACTCATTTTAATGAGGCTAATGAGCTTTCATCGCGTTACTATAGTTAGGATAAAGGTTGAATGTTGCTGTTATGTATTGGCTCCTTATAAGGTGCATGAGAGAGCAACTGGCCGCCGGCTGAGAACAACCCATCTTGGATACAGCGGTTGTCTCATCTCGCTCTCAGAAGTGTTGTTGAAACTTAGGTCGTTTATTGATCTTTGTGAGCGATAAGATTAAGCAAGAAAAAGGAAAATAAGAAGAAGAAGAAGACAAAAAAGGAAAAGTAATCCGCCAGGTGACAGACACAAGGAACGTTGAACACAACTCTATACATTCCGTATAAGAAAACAAAAGAGCAATTTGAAAATCACCTTCACTCATTTTCTGATCAGTCGTAGATCTATCTAGATATTCAGGTTATTTCAAAGAAAACGTTTCATGGCATGAACTTGACATGAAATCGAGAACACAAGTTTTCATCTTAAAACCAACAGTGAATAGAAATTCTCGTCCCCTATCGCCTAGTTGCCGTAGCCATTACTGAGTAATATTGACTATTACTGCAATGCACGTTGGCGTACCATCTGTTCCTGAGAAATAGCACCATTAGGCCTTACCAATATCTCTGACAAGTAGGATCAGCTTTCCATCTGTTGATTTCCTTGTAGTGAAAACGGCTACCGTACACAATAACCCTACTTGCAGCTCCAACTATTGCATGAGGTGGTAGGTATGTGTGTGCGTGTGACATATATATATATATATATATATATTATATATCTCTATATCATATATATATAAATATTTAAATTAAATATATATATAGATATATTATATAATATATATAATATAGCTATATATATATAATTTAGAATATATATATATATATATATATAATATGATATATATATATATATATATATATATATATATATGTATATAATGGTATATATAGATATATATATATATAGATATGATATAATATATATATATATATATATATTACATATATAATATATATGTATGTGTGTGTGTGTGTGTGTACACCCAGGCGTAAGGGAGGCTGGAAAAAATTCTTTCGCCACCTTTGTTGTGGATTACAAATTACAGAGAAGGGGACATTAGCTGGGGCTTGATCCCAAACTGTTTTAATAACAGCATCTGGAGCCACTTCTTCAAATGAATGAGACAGATGGTAAAGAGAAAAATATGTATCTTGCAATTAATCATTAATTTATGCTCACAAAAAGCTCTTTACTATTGACCTATTTGTATGGATATTTTTTCCCATAAAATCATACCACTGTTTGCTACTTCCGTTCATAATAAAAGTGTTTCTTTTAAGTGTTAATGCTCCAATGCTGTTTGTCGATTTCAGTCTCGTCATTGTTGACTGCTTTTCAACCCATTTGCTAGTCTATGAAATTTAAGACTTTCTAAGAAATTTTTATCCTGTTGAGCTTTTTCCATTCAAGCCTCTTCTCAGTCTTTTGTATGTGAAGCAACCATTTTATTGAATTCTTTTCTTGGAACGATTATTTTATTAGACTTGTTCAGCAGCAGTGATTTTGGAGTTGTGGAAAGAGCTCTCTTAGGGCTGTGTCAGTATTTCAAGGACAAGCCCGCCTTCGCAACGTCATAGAAGAGAAAGTCTGTCCTACGGACCCAGAGAAAAAGGTCAAATAAATGGTTTATTATATAAGTAAAAAAAACAGGTAGCCTGATTATGAAAAAAACAACTCTCTCCCCTCAGTAAAGGACTCTCTGCAAAGAATCAATGTGATCACCAGTACCGGTGCCCAGTCCAAGAATGCTTCGGTGCTTAAATTGTGTGATCATGATGAAATTTTCCAAAGGGATTTCCTGCCACGTTCAAGAAGGAGCCATATGCAATCATGCTAAATATGACGTTATTATTAATATATCAAAATCATCGTCTCCTGAAGGGTCTACACATTGGATAGGAAAGGTCTAGCCTTAACACCACACAGGAAACTTTTTTCTAACTGCACCAAGTAGAATGGCACCCTCCAGTACTCCTCAGCTGAGCGAGCACACCATTCAGGAGTTACCTCCACCTGCTGTGATTGGCCCTCCAGGTACCACCAGCTTCTGTCTCTATTGTCTTCACACCGAGATGAATACAACCATCAACATCTGCGAGAAGGCTTCACTTAGGGTCACTAATCCCCGAACAACTAATCAAATTTCAGCTCCTCTCCCACCAACAGTCTTAGACCAAAATATCCTACTTGGGTCGTATGAGAGTCATTTAGCAAATGTGAGCAGCAGTGAGCGATAGTGCTAAACCACTCCACAAGATGAAAGAAGCCTTGCAGCAGATAAAGGAAAAATGCTTACAATTGTGACTTAAGATCAAAATAAAGAAGAAAAGAGCCATGCCAAGAATGCATAGTCAAAACCCACCCAACCTTCTCCTGAAGATAGACATCCCAATAAAGAGATACAGCTCCTCAAGGTTAAAATAAGAGTGGGACTCAACGCCCTAAAGAGGACCACAACTCCATAAGAAGGCTCTATATAATCATTCAAACCGTCAGAGTGCAAGTAGAATATGCAGCACCAGTCCTGACAAATCTCGGGAAGGGCCAGCAGCAGAGGCTTGAGGTCATCTAG
Organism: Macrobrachium nipponense; assembly: GCF_015104395.2. NCBI lineage: Eukaryota > Metazoa > Arthropoda > Malacostraca > Decapoda > Palaemonidae > Macrobrachium > Macrobrachium nipponense. Next base: position 57,027,601 of record NC_061098.1, on the reverse strand, counting down.
AATAATGCCATGAGACTAATCCTGGCGCCCCCAGTGTGGACAAGAATATTATGTCTCCTGAGGGATGGACCACTAAAGGATAAAATGTGTTCATGCTTTAACCTACAACAGGAGCTAAAGCATCCTAAAACATACACTGGCAGTATACTCAAGACCCTGAGACAACTAGATATGCAGGACACAGTAAAAGGATACCAAGAACCTAGTATGGTATAACTTTACAGTACTGCCGGCAAGCAAAGCACTGTGCACAGCACTGTAAATGAGGCATGCAGCAGATGAAGAAAACAGGAGCACAGCAGCTGAAAACACATATTACACAGATGAATCAGTTGACCCACAAACACCAGTAATGTCAGCGGCAGTGGTTGCCAAAAAATTTTCAGCCTACAAGCCAAACAAATAGCAATCTTCAAAGTCTTAGAAGACTACGTTCAAAGTGAAGGGTATAAAATAGTACACACTGACTCCAAAGGAGCAATCCCCACACTCGAAGTGATCAAGCCTAAGGAAAATGTGACACTAATATCAGCAATTAAATCAGTGGACAATTCGCATCAAACTGCTGGAAGGGAGTTCGTCCTAAGCTGGATACCTAGTCATGTGAGAATCTAGGGAATGGAGAGGCCGACACTCTAGTCAAAAGTGCTCTCAGGTGCAGTACAGTGAGCATAAAGAAGCAAAGATCGCCAACACAACTAAAATAAATGGAAAAAAGGGTATGCTAGACCTCAAGAAGAAAGTGAAATGTGCCAGCACTACTTCAAAAATTCAAGAAACTCCAAATGGTATAGGGATGTCACAAATCTCAAGTTCCACGACGTCACACTGCAAACTACCAGAAAATTCTCTGTTATCACACACAGGCTGAGGCGAGAATATCTATGCAGCTGGCAACTGATTGGAAGTGATGGACAGGCCATACCAGCACTGTGATCGAGCTGTGAACCAACTCTTCACGCACTACCTAGTGGACTGTCCATAGATGCAGCCTCTCAGATTGAACCTCACCGACACATCTTGAGTAACAGGGACAGTTGGGAACTTACTGATATCACACCCCCCTCCTAGGTAAATGGATAGATAGTGAGACAGGACAGCAAAAGCTGCTCATCCCTATGCATGAAGGTTTTTTTTTTTTTTTTTTTTTCTCCCAGGTAGGCTAAAACGGTAAGTGCGATAGCAAAGGCTACTCATTTCTAAGCAAGAAGGTTTTTTTTTTCTTAGTGTGTTCCTATCAACACACGCCACCTTTCCCTCAAACGCAAGCTAACCTCCTTTTTCTTCTCATCCCTCTCCCACATAGCTGGGTCTCACTGCTGTAAATCTTTCTCTCCTGCTGATGGTTCAAAGGGTTGCCACCCCACCTGTTCCCCTCTTTCATTGTCCTAACTAACTGTTTCTTCTGTGTGTGTCTTTTCACAGGACAACTGGCTGCTCAAGAAACAAGAACCCACCTCAGCACAATGCTTGCTCAATTGCAAACAACAACAACATTCTAACCAGAAAGAACTTACCCTCTGCGTGTAACAGAGCAAAACGTGACAATATTCAGAACGATTGCCTTTCTCCTATTCCAGGTTATGTACAACGGCCAGCTCTTAGCAGATATCAACCCTGAAAAAAAAAAAAATAGTGAGAAGAATTGAAAAGACCTTATATAAAATCAGTTCCACTGATGCTGCCATTTTTCAAATAGAGATTATTATTATTATTATTATTATTATTATTATTATTATTATTATTATTATTATTATTATTATTATTATTAATTTCCTCACACACCAGAGCAGGGTATTAAGCATTTTGCTATTTAGCGAAGTACGATATTACACCCTCCCGTTTAATGTTACACACACACACACACACACACACACACAGACACACACAAATATATATATATATATATATATATATATATATATATATATTATATATATATATATATATATATATATATATATATATATATATATATATATATATATATATATATATATATATCTATATATTACGCAAGCGCTGATATTTCGTACCCGTGTCCCTTCCAAGATGTTTCGTTCTGTTTTAGATGAGAAATATTATCCGATACGTCTGATCTTTAGTGTTCACTGGAGAGGCAAAAAAAAAAAAGTGGCGTATAAACGAACTAATTATGCAAATTTGCTGTGCAAATCTTTATTTTATTTTTTTATTTTTTGTTTTAATTAGGGTTCACAAGACAGGTGAGATTTTATGTTAAAATAATGCATGATCGTTAACCGAGTGAGAGAGAGAGAGAGAGAGAAGCAACAAGTGAATTACCGTAAATTCACACTAGAATTCAATAGCAGATGTTAATTATAAATGAAAATTCTGTCTGTTGAGAAGCTTAAAATGAAAACAGCCAAGGGATTTGGCCTATAATCTTTATTTTACTCTACAAAGTCAGTCGTTCTAAGGATCTTACTTCATTCAGACGATCTATTGTGAGTTAGATTGAAGAGAGACGGAGTAAGAATATTAATTGATCCACTCGTGACAAACGATAAATATTTTCGTCACAATTGACTCATCAACCTTATATACAATTGATGACATCCTTCCTACTAAATGTATTCTAAACAACACCCTTGAATTCCAGCTCAAGAAAATGTGAAACAAAAGGAACTTGAAAAAGTCTGGCGTCTCGTTTATTTTTCATTTCGCTGCGTCTCTTCCCTGACTAATTGATTCGGACTCTTACCTCCTCATCGTCCGGGAGCCTTCGTTCAGTTGGAAACTCTTCATATGACATTATTACATCAGATTCTCACAACACCAGAATTAATAATAATTGTAGATACTATTATGCATGCGGCATCTTCGATTGACCCAGATGAAGAGTTAAGTATATCTTAGTTTAACCAGACCACTGAGCTGACTGACAGCTCTCCTAGGGCTGACCCGAAGGAGTAGATATTTTTACGTAGCTAGGAACCAATTGGTTACCTAGCAACGGGACCTACAGCTTATTGTGGGATCCGAACCACATTGTATCGTGAAATGAATTCCTAATAAAAGAAAAATAAATTAACCTGATTCCATGTTGGCAGAATGGGGAATCGAACTCGTGATTACTGAATCGGTAGGCGAGCAGGCAACGTACTCGTCCAACGAGGAAGTAGAGGGTATGGTAGAAATGAATTATTCCCCCAAGTATTATGGTCTGGTCCGTTGGGACTTTCCATCCTTTCAACAGCGAAGAGGTAAGTCTGGTATAAATCAAGTATTCGACTCTGAATACTCTGAAGTCCCTTTTAATTGTCTCTGACTTGGCTCTCCTCTTATTGCTTTCTTCTTCTGTCCGTCTCTCCCATTCACCGCTCACGTCCTGTCGCTTTTCACAGCTCAGAGTTCTCTCGTTCTCTCTTCATTCTTTTTAGAGACATTATTTGGTTGCATTAAACGGAAGCGACTCTTCCATCGCCAGAGTTTATTTCCTTTTTTTTTCTTTCTTGTTATCTCTCCACTGCGCCAGATATCTTCTTCATTTGTACTTTATTTGAGAAATAAAATCGGTACGTAATTCCCTTTTATTTGAAGTTAATCCAGAAAGCTATATTTAAAATTGATTTTATAGTTTCTTCACAACATTAATTTTCTCTTTCATTTCCGCAACGCTACACTGTCCTTCAAGAAATATATCAGACAGGTGATTTACGTCAGCTGTCAAATATAGCGACGCAAACAAGCAAAGGTCAGTACGACATTTATTCACATTACTATGTCGATCGTATTTCAATACACACCATTTTCAGTCTTCTCTGCCAGATACTAATTTTGACAATGAAAAATATGTTCGATTAGAAATTTGCAAATAAATGTTTTTCGGAGGAAAACGTAACAGAATTCACCAATACCTCCAAACTTTCCAGTCATAATGATCAGATTATGTAAATATAACCATCAATATGCAATAATATTAAATTTCTTGATTCCCAATATTTATGGAATGACATCTAATGAAATCATTGAAAAAAAAATTTCCCAAATTCCTTATAATTTATTTGTTACACCGGATCTTTGCCACATATATTGCTATGTAAAAATAGAAGCGTTTGAGTTATGTACAGCCATTAGTAGTTTAGATAAATAGCTACTGTATATAAACAATCCTATTTTCTTAGTACCTGTTTTCTGAAATTAAGTGGTCAATAACTTTGGATACTAAGAATATGGAGAGTTATTTGAAAGAGCTATGAGGAAAATCACACCAATTACGACGCAGGTGAATGAAAATCACGGTCTAACCAGATGTTCCTGATCTAATCTGACCTTACTACCGAATGCCTATCGGGGACTGTTGCCTAAATGAATATCTACAGGTCTAGCTCGTATTTTGGCCTAGATGTTAATCTCGATTAGCAACAAATTATCCCAACCACACATCCCTATCCTAACCTTACTATATGAAAATGCACTAAAATTTGAAAGCATTCTTCAAAATCTTCCAAATTTGCCCAGACTTTGCCGGTATATGTAAAGCAACCATCCTTGGTGCAGAGGATGGATTCCATGTAAACACTGAGCGTAAAGAATTAAGCTTCATAACTCAAAATGGAGTTGGGTCTGCAACAACATGCGACTGGTTCAGTCTGAAATAACCCGTGACCTGAGAGGTACCCAGTGGGCATCGGAAGAACTTCGTGGTTTCCGTTAACATCCCAGATGATATAATTTAATTATACCAAACTACTTTTTGGTTTTAGAAGCCGTTGAAAGACTCCATGTCTAGGACATATTTTAGTGAGGACACGCCCATTCCTATATCTGGAAAAAAACACCTTTAAAGATGAATTGAAAGCGCATATTACTATAAGATTCTTCTTTCTATTTTAAACTTCTTTTGTTCTTCGTGCAGAATATCCATTTAATTAACACGTTCTCTTTCATCTGTGTTTCCATTGTTCACATCTCTCATAGAGGCGCACAGAACTTCCAGGATCCGTTTTCATTAGAAAGCAAACGTTTACAGTCGCATTCAAGAAATTGTTTGCAGATGAGTGCTTGGAAGTTGGGGGACTGGGTAAGTCAAAGGCTCTTCGGAAGTTTGCTCTTGGTAAAGCTGCGCTTGCATGTATTCTGTAACACGTTTTACTCCTGTATAGTTCGACTTTAATGTACACTTATATCAGGCCAAGCTTTGAAAATAAACACTATCCTCTAAGGGCTTACTTACTACATGCTTACATTCACTTACCTGTCTTCAGATAGAGACATTATTCCTGACACGAACACTAACGATTAGTTCTGTAATCCCTGTAACCATGGGGAGAGTAAAAAGGCTTCGAAAATTACAGAAAGTCAGAAAACGTGGCCCCATACTCAGTGCTTTATTCCAGGCACCAGGAAATACCCGGATGAAAGAGTTTCAGTGGAAGTTGGTTGTTGGCCGTCTCCTCAACGGGTGATACTCCCTGTGTTTAAATATTACTGTTCTAGCTCATAACAACAAGTTCAGTAACTGATTTGTATTGTTTCTCTCATTCTGCATCCTGAATTGATTTGCTAATTAAGACATCGAGCAATTAAAGATATCTCATTTTTTTATATGAATTGTTCGTATTTACATTTCACTGCCAATAAGCAGTTGTGCAGACCACTTTTCTTACGGCGTTTTTTATTTTTTTTTTTTTTTTGTAACCACATACCAGTGAATTACAGAGGCTTTGTGCATGAATTCATACTTGCCTTTACAAATGCTATTCTTATACTTTCAATTAACTCGTTAATAGTGACTCCTTAAAATTACAAATAATCGTCACCCAGAATATGATGCATTTGCAACTCCCTCGGTCACGATTCAGACAAATGCAGTTTTGGACTGATTTGTAGGTGATAGTGGCTTCAACCATTCATCAAGCAATATTATACATACATACATGCATACATACATACATACACACACACACACACACACACACACACACTTATATATATATATATATATATATATATATATATATATATATATATATATATATATATGTGTGTGTGTGTGTGTGTGTGTGTGTGTGTGTGTGTGTGGAGTGTGTGTGTATGTGTGTGTGTGTCTCTGTGTGTTTGTGCCTGATTGTAAAATGAAAGCAACTTCAGCATAATTAAATTTACGATCATATTTTCCGATTAAAATGGCATTGGACAGGCAAATATTTTCAAATGAGTAATTTTTCCATGAATAACTGTAATTGTAAACACTACATTATATCGACTAATCTTCAAACTTCTTAATTTGGGTAATTAGCAACAGATCAGGAAAAGTTAGTCGTCAAATGTGTGGTGAACAGAAGAAATTACAAAGTTTATAGTGCCACATAGAAAGTTAGACATTACGGCTAACTTACAGCATCCTGTAACACGGAAATGGAAACCAAACCTCATTTATAAATAGTAGTTTTAGAGGTCGCTGAGATTTACTAGGAATGCACTGAACTCTATCTGGATTTTGATAGAAAATCTTCTTCTTTTGGGTAAGAATTTAATCGTATATATATAATATATATATATATATATATATATATATATTATATATGATATATATAGATATATCTTATATATATATATATATATATATATATATATATATATAATATATATTTTATATGTATATATATATATATATATATATATATATATATATATATATATATATATATATAGTATATATATATAATATATATATATATATATGTATATATATATATATATATATATATATATATATATATATATATTATATATATATATTATAATATATATATATCTATATATATATATATATATATATATATATATATATATATATATATATATATAAATATATATATATATATATATTATATATATTTTTATATATGTATATGTATATGTATGTGTATGTATTATAAGGTGGGCAAATCACACCTTATAGATTAATCATACAAGGCAACTGCAAAAATGTGCTTACGCACTCTTAATCTAACTCCAAACTACAAAAAATAGACTGTATTCCAGAAAATAAGCTTGATCCTGTCTATCAGGGAAAATTAGAATAAATGAATCAAATGAAACAATCTCACACTCAGATGAATCTGCCACACAAAAAACGGATCTTTGAAATGACACCTGACTAACTGAAATCAATCCACAAATGAACCAAAAAATGAGACATCTCTTCGAACCCAGATACGTTCGTTCCACAAATTAAAAAGCCACATGGTATAAAATAGTCTCTTCATTTCTTAATACACAATCATTGCTTTTGTGACAATGACTTATGTCTTTGCACGTCTAAGGGCTTTTACATATAATATGCTGAAAGGTGATAACTATATAAATTTGGAATTTGCGAGCTCTCAGCATTTCTGTTATATTATGGAGTGTATCATTTGAGTTCCTGTTATTTGGTTTTATAGTGTACATTCTGTCATCTCAGAGCAAGTGGGTTAATTCGGTGAGAAATGGTCAGACAAAGCTTAGTGTAAGCAATTCAGTTCTGCCGACCTCTTGGTTTCTTGAGCAGTCAGTCAGCGCCGGACTTTGGTGTGGCAAACTTGTGCGATACTGTCACGCACCTCTGTAAAAGTAGCCAGATTCTTTTTAACATAAATCGCTAGATATGCGTCTTTGGATCTCGTTTGCTGACTCGACGTATATATATATATATATATATATATATATATATATATATATATATATATATATATATATATATATATATATATATATATATATATATATACGCATATCATTAATTAGGTTGTTCCCTTTGTGTGCTAGAGAATTAAGAATTAAGAGACTCTCCAAGGACAATAGTAGGTGTATAATATGAAATTCCATAATCATAGCAATTAATAATTTACACATACGCTTCCAAATGGAACCTCATGAGCATCATGGCCTGTGAATCTTGGCGGGACGTCGAATAACTCGAAAGCCACTTATTGTCCAGTTATAGCTCTTGCACCAGACTCTTAAGAGCAATGAGTAACGATTGTCTTTTTATTTTAATTGGCCAACGAGAATACGAAAATATTCCTATAAGAATATGAACGGGGAAGTTATCTTTCCGATTCAACGGCTGTTCGATGTATTGTATTCAATATTCCTGTTCCCTTTCTGGTTGATGTTAAGGTAATTGACTCTCTAATCTAAATCCACTAGTCTCCGGAGAATTAAAGATATTAGGATCCAAGGCGTCTCAGATGACCTCATTGATTGGGATATTTCATACTGTGACAGAAGCTAGTTGAATGAAAACAAGGTTTAGGGGGTGAGAGAGAGAGAGAGAGAGATAGAGAGAGAGAGAGAGAGAGAGAGAGAGAGTTCAGAACAAGTACCAATAAACAGCAATAATGCAATTAGGTACAAAACTTCAAACTGAGCGAAAATGTTAAATAGATTCTGATTTTTTGTTTTTATTTAAAATTTAGTTTTGTAAACTTATAATGCATTTTCTCTTGTTACGCTGCATTTAGCTAAATTATGAGTTTCCCGTCATATTTCAGAGCTTTCGTTTTGTATATTTTACTTTTATAATGATAATTAGCAATGCTGAGTTTGTCCACTTCAGAGAGGTAATAATTTCTCCTTTACTTTGCATCTGTTTGTCTCTCATTTCCACCTTTCTTTTGTTCCTCCAGACTTTTGATGAAGTATTTTGAGCAGTATGCTGAAAAAGAATTAGATGCCAACATGTAAACGATGTTTATTGTATGTTGTGTGTGTGTGAGAGAGAGAGAGAGAGAGAGGGGAGACGAGAGAGAGAGAGAGAGATAAGGGGGAGAGAGAGAGAGAGGGAGGAGAGAGTAAGGGGGATAGGGGGAGGGGTACTGGTGTTTGATGTCGTATTAAATTTCTATTTACTCTGTAATTGATGTCTGGTAAAAATATCATGAATATGGAATTATGTTACTTTGATGTGAAACATAGCAATGCATTCTTGCATATGGTAATCAATATTATTATTATTATTATTATTATTATTATTATTATTATTATTATTATTATTATTATTATTATTATTATTATTATGACAGTTTCCCACGGACCTCGCTTGAAGAAAAGGGAATTTGCAGACGTGAAGGTTTCCAGGAAGCAGGACATCTATGTAGAGGAGCCAGATCAGATAACCACTAGACAAACAAGGCGTGATCCGACCTCCAGCTTAGTCGGGACGAGTGAAAGATTTTCAACTGCCGCATAAGTTGCAAGCATTATATTCCTAACTTAACGTCAAGTGGTCTTTGTGATTAATACTCGTACTTAGTATTATAATCAAACTAACAACATGGATCAACTAAAAAGGGCACAAATCAAACACGTTCATATATACTCAGTTATAATTGGAAACACACAATGACTGAACAGAAAAATAGCCTCTAAATTCTGTAAATTTAAAATAAGTTAAAAACGTGCTAAAATCTACACTGATAGCCCGTTCCTTCAATAACGAAAATCTAAAAAATACGATATATTTTATCAGAAAAAATTTTCTGTACAGCCTAATATGCACATAATCATCTGTTTTTACATTTTCATTCTCATAAATAAATCATAAATCTTCTTCTTTCCCCACCGTTATCCTACATCAAGGGGTCGGTTGCCTGATGCGCCTTCTCCTCCATGCCCTCTACCAAAGGCATCATCCTCCACCAAACCTCTTCTCTCACATCTTCCTTCACTTCATCTCGCCATCTAATTCTCTGTCTCCCTCTTGATCTTCTTCCTCTAACAGGTTCCTCCCAAACCCTCTTCACTCCCTCCCCGTCATCCATCCTCAACACATGCCCATACCATCTCAACGTGACTCTTATTAGCTCTGTAATCTTCACTAGCCTGCATTCTTACTTCGTCCTTTCCCAATCTCTCAAGCAGCGATATTCCCATAATTCCACCTCAGCATTCTCATCTCTGTTCTCTCAAGCTTTATTCCTCTTCCTTTCCTAAAATTCCTGTATCTTCAACTCAACGTGAAATACCTTTTTCAGACGTTTTATTAGGCTTTCCTCTTCCCCCACCACCACCAACAACAACAACAGCACCAAAGTAGTTTGTAGGCATACTCCGCGAATAAGCAAAACCAAAGAACCTGGAGGCCGAAGGTGCTTGTAGCACCCGCCAAACCACCACGCCCCCCCCCCCCCCCCCTTACCGCCCCTCCCCTTTGAGTTCCAAGATCTATGCATCTTTTTTCTTCATCTTCATTTTTTCTCCGAATCCCACGAGGCACAACCATTTGGTTTCCATTCAGGGAACGCGAAAATGTCAAAGGTCTTACTGATTTGCATTGAAAACATCAATTCTCGTGCTTCCATGCATTGACAATGGTCGATTCGGGGCCAAAATGCAATTATTCTGGGTTTTTGCTTTATGACACGTGGAAAAGGATTCACAGCGTAGCTGGAAGCCTGTGTCTCGTAAAATAAAAGTGTTGGAAATGAGGTCATTGTATTTTTTGCTCAGACTGTAACGTATAGTAAAAGTGCTCACGGTCACAATATGCATTGTTATCCATTGTTGCATAAATGACTGTTGTAGGAATTACAAGTGCAAAACAAAGAAAAAGGAAATATGTTGCAGTAGATAAATAGTAACTATTAAATTGACTAAAGTTGCCACTTGAAAAGTTTAAAAGGTAAAAAAGCTTTCGCTACCTCTATCATATCTTTTGTTCAGGTTTATTACAGGAAACCATTTACTTTTTTTTTTTTTTTTTTTTTTTATTTGGGGAAAGGGAGACGCTATGTAAAACCCTAACATTTCTTTATTGGCTAGATTACCACTGAACTATATTTCTTCGTTGGATGATCTTGGCTTTATTAACCCACCAAAGATCTTTCTCTAGATTCCGCAGCTTTCCGTCACTGCCACCAAAGACATTTGATCATCACCTTCTCAATATTAGTTACTCACTTTATAAAGTTTGTTCCTGCATACTATTAACCAGGGGTTTTCAACCTTTTTCATCCCAACCCCCTAACCCCGGCCCCCGTACCCTTTCGGGCATTTGTAATATCAGTAATGTATCCCCTTCGCTTTGTATAACGTCGGAAACAAAACCAACTCAGAAAAGCCTTCCATTCTGAATATTTGCAATTACTGTACAGTCTTGAATTTCATCGCAAAATTCTCACAGCCTTCAGTATTGTAACTTCTATATAAATCTTTCCTGGCTTCATTCACAAGGAGCTCAAATCTACTTCCAGATGCCGTTAAGGGTTCTAAGGAGGGCGCTAATAATCTTTAAAGTTTCTTCTCAAATTTTCAGTGGGTCAACTTCATTCCAAAAACCCGATTCTCCATTCTGGCTTTTGAAATGTTCCCATGAGACAGTTTATATGTATAAATTCTGGTTGTTATATACCATACAGATGGACAGATAGATAGATTGATTGGTAGGTATGTAGGTAGGTAGGTGGATAGTAGATAGGAGAGAGAAGCAATCTTTCACTTCATGTAGTTGGTGTAGAATAATTCGATGTTAGACGGTGAGTAACATCAGCTGTACACAAACAACATTGAAAAAGAAGTCTGAACAGACAAAGAAACATCCCTTCCAACAAACAAATAAAAGAAAAAAGTCGGCGATACGTTTTTACTTAGTATGGTTTTGGAAGGTACCATCTTTTCACTGTTATACAACATAAAAAACAAGAATATAGTTTAATTTGTATATAGAATTCCACTGATGGCAGACGACAATCATAGTTGCCTCTCATCCATCGATAGCAGCTTAAATTAAACGACTGTTGAATTTAGTTTATACATAGTATACGTAACCTAAAGTAAAAACTTCCTTATAATACCAAAATATGCATCTGAATTTATGCCTCTGTATGAGATCCGGGCATCCATGCCCACTGACGCTCATTTAATCAAAATGTCAGTTTGGTATAAAGAGATTTCACTCTACCCGTTATGAAGAGCGATGGGTACCTCAAATCCCTTTCAAGAAATTGAAGTTTTCCACCCTTTTCTTTTTGTTTGGTTTTGAGGAAACGTAAAAATGATCATTTATAACTTTATGACCGACGGCATCTTTCTTTGTGGCGTTTCCACAACACGTGTAGTCATAGTTAATTTGAATAAGGCTAATAAATGGGAAAAAGACTAGAATAACAGTGCAGAGATGTTTTGACATCATTGTTTGTACTGGTGGTGGAAGGAAACCAAGAGAGGCTAAGTAATATCAAATATTATTGTTGCTTACTGTGAATGGAGGGTTGTCATCCAGAATGCGTTGTGTTTTACCTGCGCTCTGGGGACTAAGGAGCATCAAGTGAATCTAAATTTCGGTTCTGATCACATCTTCAACATTTTCAATGCTACTGATGTATTCAAATTCTATTTTTCCTGGGTAAAAGACCCATTTCAGCAAACAGAGGTAATAGTCATTTCAGATGCTAGTAAAAATCTCTCAAGGCTCCCTACCTTGTTATTGCCTTGTATGAAACACACTTTTTTTTATGTGGGGGGGGGGGGGGGGGGGGGGGGGGGGGGTGGGGTGGGGGGGGGTGGGGGGGGGGGGGGGGGGGGGGGGGGGGGGGGGGGGGGGGGGGGGGGGGGGGGGGAGGGGGGGGGGGGGGGGGGGGGGGGGGGGGGGAGGGGGGGGGGGGGGGGGGGGGTTGGGGGGGGGGGGGGGGGGGGGGGGGGGGGGGGGGGGTGGGGGGGGGGGGGGGGGGGGGGGGGGGGGGGGGGAGGGGGGGGGGGGGGGGGGGGTGGGGGGGGGGGGGGGGGGGGGGGGGGTGGGGTGTGGGGGGGGGGGAGGGGGGGAGGGGGGGGGGGTGGGGGGGGGGGGGGGGGGTGGGGGGGGGGGGGGGGGGGGGGGGGGGGGGGGGGGGGGGGGGGGGGGGGGGGGGTGGGGGGGGGGGGGGAGGGGGTGGGGGGGGGGGGGGGGGGGGGTGGGGGGGGGGGGGGGGGGGGGGGGGGGGGGGGGGGGAGGGGGGGGTGGGGGGGGGGGGGGGGGGGGGGGGGGGGGGGGGGGGGGGGGGGGGGGGGGGGGGGGGGGGGTGGGGGGGGGGGGGGGGTGTGGGGGGGGGGGGGGGGGGGGGGGGGGGGGGGGGGGGGGGGGGGGGGGGGGGGGGGGGGGGGGGGGGGGGCGGGGGGGGAGGGGGGGGGGGGTGGGGGGGGGGAAGGAGGGGGTGAAACCACGGGCGGCGGAAGGGAGAGGTTATACTAAATAAAAATTCTTTCCTTCGCTTTCCTGCTTTCACTCAGTAATGAAGTCTGCAGTACCCTTGTATGCATAGATATGTCACTAAACTCTTTGGTAAGATTTATCTAATGTTTTTTTTCCCCAAGAGCATAGAAGGCTTCTAATTATTTTTACACAGAGGGGAAAGAAGTGGTTATACTAGAAGACTTCTCCTATTTCTGCTAATATTTTCTACAAAGGATGGTTATGTCTAGAAAGTAAGTTGAGCTAAAAATTTCACTTTTTATCCGTTGTTTTAATGCAGTGGGAGTGATAAAGTCCTGAGAATTATACCCTATCGTCCTGTCTTTTCATCAAAGGACAACTTTGCTCAGAGAATTTCCCAAACATTTTCAGTTTATTTTTCAGTTACAGGTGATTAGGAAAATAAAAGGCTCGCTGCCATTATATTAGAACTATTGAAAATTTCTCTTTCTTTCTCCTTCTAATTACCCCAATTACATTACATTCAGTTGATTACTATCTCTCTCTCTCTCTCTCTCTCTCTCTCGTCCGTCTCTCTTCGGTCATCTCCTCTCTCTCTCTCTCCTCATGTGCCCTAGTCTTTTGAAATAAATTCGAGAGTCTGTGAGTCATATTAAAATGAATTCCTCAGACGATCAGTTCACAGGCAGATAATAAACTAGAACGATATTTCATTCAGGATTCTCCAGCAAATTTGAAAGGGAAAGGTTGAAGACCAACTTTTTAAAAATAAATAAAGAAAGTCCGGTGGAAGAGATGCAGTGATGAGTTTCTCTCTTCTTAGCTACCAGACCGAAAAATATGTTTTATTTTCAGTGCATTAATTAATCAATTAATTTGTCTATTTATTTACACTACAACAATCCAATAAATAATTCCTATATGTGCTTATGATTATCCGTATCGGTGACAAAGTTTGAAAACATCAAACCCAAGAGTTTGACCATCGTATCATACCACAAAGTTTTCTAGAAGACTTTCTCCAAGCTGGGACTAAGATATGGGCGTACCTTACTAATAATAATAATAATAATAATAATAATAATAATAATAATAATAATAATAATAATAATAATAATAATAATAATAATAATAATATAGCAGAACAACTCCAGCATTGTATCTCAAATCACCATGCACCCAAAATGGATGACCACAGGAAGAACATCCTTAGTAAAAAAAGACAAGAGTAAGGGAAATATAGCCAGTAACTACAGGCCTATCACCTGCCTACCAATCATGTGGAAGTTACTAACAGGTATCATCAGTGAAAGGCTATACAACTACCTAAAGGAGACAAACACCATCCCCCACCAACAGAAAGGCTGCAGAAGGAAGTGTAAGGGCACTAAAGACCAGCTCCTGATAGACAAAAATGGTAATGAAGAACAGTAGGAGAAGGAAAAACAAACCTAAGCATGGCATGGATAGACTATAAGAAAGCCTTCGAAACATGTACCACACACATGGCTAATAGAATGCCTGAAAATATATGGGGCAGAGGAAAAACACCATCAGCTTCCTCAAAAATACAATGCGCAACTTGAACAATACTTACAAGCTCTGGAATAAGACTAGCAGAGGTTAATATTAGGCGAGGGATCTTCCAGGGGCGACTCACTGTCCCCACTACTCTTCGTAGTACTACAGAAGATGGATGCCGCCGGGTACCAACTCAAGAAAAGAGGCAACAGAATCAACCATCTGATGTTCATGGACGACATCAATCTGTATGGTAAGAGCATCAAGGAAATAGATACCCTAATCCAGACTGTAAGGATTGTATCTGGGGACATCAGGATGGAGTTTGAAATAGAAAAATGCGCCTTAGTCAACAAACAAAACGGCAAAGCAACGAGAACTGAAGGGATAAAGCTACGAGATGGGAACAACATCAAACATATAGATGAGACAGGATACAAATACCTGGGAATAATGGAAGGAAGGGATATAAATCACCACGAGATGAAGGACACGATCAGGAAAGAATATATGCAGAGACTCAAGGCGATACTCAAGTCAAAACTCAACGCCGGAAATATGATAAAAGCCATAAACACATGGGCAGTGCCAGTAATCAGATACAGCGCAGGAATAGTCGAATGGACGAAGGCAGAACTCCGCAGCATAGATCAGAAAACCAGGAAACATATGACAATACACAAAGCACTACACCCAAGAGCAAAACACGGACAGACTATACATAACACGAAAGGAAGGAGGGAGAGGACTACAAAGTATAGAGGACTGCATCAACAATCGAGACAGAGCAATGGGGCAATATCTGAAAACCAGTGAAGACGAGTCTAAAGAGTGCTTGGGAAGAAGGACTAATAAAAGTAGACGAAGAACCAGAAATATACAGAAACAGGAGAATGACAGACAGAACAGAGGACTGGCACAACAAACCAATGCACGGACAATACATGAGACAGACTAAAAGAACTAGCCAGCGATGACACATGGCAATGGCTACAGAGGGGAGAGCTAAAGAAGGAAACTGAAGGAATGATAACAGCGGCACAAGATCAGGCCCTAAGAAACCAGATATGTTCAAAGAACGATAGACGGAAATAACATCTCTCCCATGTAGGAAGTGCAATACGAAAAATGAAACCATAAACCACATAGCAAGCGAATGCCCTGCCCTTGCACAGAACCAGTACAAAAAGAGGCATGATTAAGTGGCAAAAAGCCCTCCACTGGAACCTGTGCAAGAAACATCAGCTACCTTGCAGTAATAAGTGGTACGAGCACCAACCTGAGGGAGTGATAGAAAACGATCACGCAAAGATCCTCTGGACTATGGTATCAGAACGGATAGGGTGATACGTGCAAACAGACCAGACGTGACGTTGATTGACAAAGTCAAGAAGAAAGTATCACTCATTGGATGTCGCAATACCATGGGACACCAGAGTTGAAGAGAAAGAGAGGGAAAAAGGATTATTGTAAGTCAAATGAATGAGTATAAGTGACATAAAACTAAGATTACAGAAATAAAGTTCTGAGAGCGAGATTAGAACTTCTGACTATTCCCTTAATGGACAGAGCCATTAAGGATTTCACCGTGTACAGAAACGACTAGCTATGGTGAATAGTAACTGTGTTGATTAAACTCCACAACAACATATATGCATAGTGTGACATAAACCTCATACATAACGTTTAAACTGTTCTCATCATATTCTGCAGAAAGTTGTATGTGAAGGCAACATTCAGTCATATTTGCTGCCAGTAGTTTAGGATGAAGATAAGACATTGAGTAGCTAAATTAAAACTCGTGAACTACAAAAATACATTTATTTATAAGAATAGAATGATTAACTAAATAAATCAAATTCTCAAAGAAAGAAATATTTAACTGAATAAATTAAAATTCAAAACCCCAAAACCAAATAACCATGGGGATCGAACCAAACCCGTCCACCTCTTTCTCTATAATAAATAACATTAGTTTAGTCATCAAAATAGGCACTAGAAAAGTCATAACGTAAACACCACTCCATTAGGGGGGAAACTCCATACTTCCCGGTTTTCCAGGTTACCAACCTGGCAGACTGTCTGATGGGCCAGAAAACGTGTATAAAATAGGAAAGAAAGTAAAGGGGACCCCACATAAATAAGTTGCAAATAACCCAAAATGACATAAATCAAAAGGTATTTTGGAAAAAGACATCTCTAAAATAAAGGTTTAAAATATAAAAAGACAAAGCAACACTCAGGCTTAAAAGTACCCTTACCCATTTCAGCTGTGAGCACTAACACAGCAAAATATAACTGCAAAATGAGCATCTCAAACCAGGCCACTTCTCCCATTTGGGTGTTTCTTTTCCTCGTCTTAGCTATCTCCACATTCCATTATGTAGGGGAAACAGCTCGTACCTACACTCCCCATGATATGACGTCATTGATTCGTCACAAGTTCACTGCACTGAATAGATGCGTGACGGCATATACAGATCATCATTCACGCCCATAAAATCTACCCAAAACCAGAGCCTTGCTTCCGCTCATGCCACAGACATAAGACGTGATCTGTTTTGCCTAGGCAGCAACTTCACCTGGTGCCACCCTAAGAGATGCTTCAACAATTTCTGAGCTAACGCTGAATCTGTCATTTTAAGATCCCACTTGTATCATTTCAAAGAATATCATTTGCTCCATCACATCCGCTTATCAACCATCTGGTCTGCAAAAAAAGTAATTAAGAATATAAATATATATATATATATATATATATATATATATATATAATAATATATATCTATATATATATATATATATATATATATCATATACATATACATATATATATATATATATATATATATATATATATATATATATATATATATATATATATATATATATATAATATATATATATATATATATATATATATATATATATATATATATATATATCTACTATATATATATATATATAGTATATATATATATATATATATATATATATATATATATATATATATGAGAGAGAGACAGAGAGAGAGAGAGTCCACGATGACTGGCTCTATTCATCGTCCCGGTTGTCCAATGAATCCTAATTCATGACTGTGATCCTTGATACAAAAGCAATAGTATTTTGTCTAGATTTTCTACGCATGAATGATTGCCGAAAGTAAATATCTGTTATTTATGTTGCATTTAGGAAGAAGTAATAGTAGAAAATCTCTCTCTCTTTCTCTCTCTCTCTCTCTCTCTCTCTCTCTCTCCTCTCTCACTCTCTCTCTCTCATCTCTCTCTCTCTCTCTCCAAATGGTGAATATGGGATCTAATCGACTCAGCCTATTTCTTTTTCTAAGTCTTGATCTAAAGGATTTTTTTTTTTTATGTATTACATATCATTTGGATGCCATAAATCCATAGTCTTTGCCAAATCTGTAGACTAAATTTCTTCGTTCCTTCATCAGTGACGGGGTTGTTGGCTTCAGCAGGGAGGTAAATTCATTCCTACTTTCTGCCAACGTTTCCTGAATGCAGGTGGATCGATTTTATTTTCTACTACTTTACACTTATTTATCTATTATCTTCCCTATAACTTGTCTCCCTCTGCAGGCTGATTTCCCTTTGGAGTCTTCTCAATTGTATAGCCTGTTTACTCTGTCCATAAATGAAAATAAATAAATAAAGAAATAGATAAATAAAAAAAAAAAAAAAATAAAAATATAAATAAAAAATAAATAAAAAATAAATACAAATATATAAATAAATAAAAAATTAACATAAATAAAAAATTGATAAATAAAAAATAAATAAATATAACAAATAAATAAAATAGATTTCCAGCTGGGGACTGAAAGACAGAAAGGCCGTAGCGTAGCAATTGAAAAGGAAGACAAAAATCTCACTAAGCTTAAAATTTATTCAGTAACTAACCTTACTCTCCACTTTATGAAACCCATTGTCAGATATATTCTATATAATATATATATCAGGTTTATATCATTACCTGAGGTAACTATCCCATCTGTACTTACAGCAGCTCAGTAAAGAAGACATCCTGAAGATAAATTTAGAAGTCGAGACCTTCATAACAAACTTCTGATGCCCCAAAGAAAGTTTCTTAGCGACCTTCTGCCAGCCAACTTCAGACTTAGCCTTACTTGCTCACATAAGCTGCTTAAATGTTCAGAAAATAATAGACCAAGTAAATGAAGCGTTCATAATACTGATAATCTATTTAAAGAGGTAACTTGGGCCCTTATAAAGAGGGGGGGAAAATATGAATATATTTTTTAACTTTTAAGTGCTCCAGTAATGAAGTGTTTATGCCGACTAAAACTCATAAGTATAATAGTAATACCTAAGTGGTTTAAGAATAAGATTTAATGTAATCATATTGCCTTCATATAAATACATCATGCGTACTTTCGTAAATGTTGTTTTGCTAATACAAAAACAGATTTAATAAGTAAGAAGCCATTAAGGAATAAAGATTTATTTTCTAGTTTAAGAATAATTTAGAATTTAACATGAAAACGTGCCATAATTAGTAAAGTTGTAAATAACCCCAAGTATATCAGAACAAAGGATCACGAATGTCCTATTCATGAAAATTATTTGTTGGAGACTCGCTAGTAAAAACATACGCTATTTGTAGTTTTCTGTACAAAGAAAACTATCGTGCTGGATGTTTTCCATCCAGCCGCCGTTAAATCTAGTTTTAATTTTCTTAAGGTTAAAGTTAGCCATGGATCGTGCTTCTGGCAGCGCTTTCCGGAGCCATGGGACGCAACCTTACTCTACCGCATCTGGTGAGAAACTGGAGAGCTGCCGGTCATAGTTGATGTTTTTATGCAGCATTATAAGTTATACAGAAAATTCGATTGCGCGACGAAACTTTGCTTTAGTTCTCTATTAATGAGACATTAAATTTAAAATCATGGATAAATATTCATGGATTTCCGTTAACGCACATGGAAATCTCTCGGAATGTAGACTTTTCAAAATTACATTGAGATGTTTATTCTACAATGAATGCCATTCCCCATTATCTGAAACTCTAAAGAAGCTCAGCGGGATTTATGTAATAAGAACTTGCTTGGGTTAACTATTCTATTTCGTTTTCGTATGGAGATTATAAAACCTACTCTAAAAGTTTCGTTATAATAATTTAGAAAAGAAAAATACCCACATTTATTGAGCAGCAGCCCGGGAATTTTCAGAAGTATATCTTTGGAAATTGAAGCAGAATTAGTATATTGAATATACGTCTTTCTAAATTTGAGACTGGCCACAAATCTAATTTGTCTCAACTTGAAAAATTAAAGGACAAGAACACTAAACTGAAACTGATATTTTTAATGTAAATGCATTACTGCGTGAATTAGCAATTTATTTCTGTGGAACACGTTTCCACGTGTTCATTTTCATCAGTTCACGGTGAAGTAAATCGAATGAAATGTCATCAATTCATCCACTGCTGGGGCTGGAAGATGGATGAAATTCGCTGGTATGTTGGGCCCTAGACCTAGCTTGTTCGGGACATTGATAAACCGGGGTTCGGTACTGAAGTGAATCAGAAATTTATTTCTATGAAATATTTCATTGTGTTCATTTCCATATATATATATATATATATATATATATATATATATATATTATATATATATATATATATATATATATATATATATATATATATATATATATATATATATATATATATATATATTATTATTAGGCGGTTGCTGGAAACCAGATATACAGCATCGGAGGAAGGAGAGATACCAAAAATCCTTGTTTTTTTTTTTTTTAAATGGGATTTATTTCGCTGATGTTTCAAGACTAGTGTCCGATTTTCGAATCTAAAACTTGAAACGAAACAACATAATTAAAAATAAGACTCAGATTAAAACATGATAAAACTGTAACTGAACTTTTCCGCAGAAAATTCATTCTTTTTAAGAATGGCTTGAATCGA
>NC_061098.1:56998727-57001227 GCF_015104395.2 Macrobrachium nipponense | reverse complement strand
TCCTTACTTCTATATCATTATCTTCATTATCTTATTCTAGGGGTGAATTCTCTCTTATATCGTTCTGCCAGTATGTTGCAAATTTCCTTTTTTTTCATTCGTTAATCTCCCTTCAATTCTTAGAGGGCCTATTTCTATTCTTCTTTTATTCATCTTTTTCGCGTATGTGCATAATAGTTTGGGGTTTTGCTTGATATTTATAAGGGTTTTTTCTTCCAAGTCCCGTTTTTCATTTTCTTTTGATTGTATAATCTTTTGTTCTGCATTTTCTATCTTACTTTTTAGTTCTATAACTTTCCATGCATTTTTTTCTTTTTCTTTTGCAAGACCTTTTTTCCACTTTCTGATTTTCTGGAACAAGATCCTTCTGTCTCTTGGTATGCATGACTGATGTTTACTTTTCTTCTTCGGTATATATTTATCCACTATTTTCTCTAATAGTTTTATATAATATCTCCGTATTTACCCTTATTTGTCATCACTTTACGAAAATGTTATCCCAATCTTTGTTTAATTCTTCATTTATTTCTGACCATTTTATATTTTTACTGTAGAAGTTGTATTTTCCATATCCTTCCCACTTTTTCATTTCTTGCTTATCTCTGTTTTCACTTGCTTTGGAATGAACTGTTAATTCTATGACATTATGGTCTGAAATACTCGCATTATAAACTATTATTTCTTTAACATAATTCATCTCGTTCACAAATACTAGGTCTAAAGTATTTTCCTTTCTTGTTGGCAGGTGATTTATTTGTTGAATGTTGTATTCTAGTAGCATATCTAATAGCTTTTCGAATTGCCTCTTATCTTCTGCACTACTATTACTCTCTTTTTTATATGTATAAGTACAACCACAATCTCCTATTCGTTCTTTCCAGTCTACGAATGGAAAGTTGAAGTCTCCAGAGAGAGAGAGAGAGAGAGAGAGAGAGAGAGAGAGAGAGAGAGAGAGAGAGAGAAATATAATGTTATGCAGAGTTTATGTCAGTGGAGATTTTAAAGCAAAATTGGACAGTGGGAATGAATTTTTATTATACCCATATAGACACGCATATCTCTCTCTCTCTCTCTCTCTCTCTCTCTCTCTCTCTCTCTCTCTCTCTCTCTCTCTCTCTCTCTTTTAGGTTGTTCTCTATTATTTCTATGTTGAAGGTCTTCCTGTCAATGTTGAAACTTTTTTCAAGTTCCCTTTACACGAGAAATTTTTTTAAGTATTTTATTTCTATATACCTTTTACCCACTTCGCTGGATCTCTCTCTCTCTCTCTCTCTCTCTCTCTCTCTCTCTCTCTCTCTCTCTCTCTCTCTCTCTCTGTCAGTCTCGGTGTTTTTCTCACAAATTTAGTTTTTACCGTCTTTTCGATAAATTTTCATTTTTGACCTATTTTATGTTCCCTTTCGTTCAAATCCGCTCAATGTTGTCTGTCACTGTCATTTTCTCTCTGGATCGTTTTTTTATTTTTTCTGAGTGTATTTCGTTTTCGAGTTCGTGGTCTCACTGCCCCATAATTAACAGACTTTGCAAATATTTCTGGAGGTCTTCTGCAATGCAGATCTCAAGTATCGAAACACTGAACTCTAACGTCAATAAGGTTTAATTCTTGTAGCATTGGTCTCGTTTATTTTCAGAATTTAGCCTTATATTGTCTCATTCCTCAAGTCTTTCAATTCTAATGGCAACATTGATACCACACTGTAATATTTGGCTCATCTAGATGATTTAGAGGACATTTATTCCAAGTGATAATTTCCTTCCTGTGAAATTGAATAGATGAACTAAGAAAAAGTTATTGAACTTAATTAGTGCCTAGATGTTAATTCATCACCAATAATCAGACCGGGTTTACTGTGAGTAGGGTTTGTTTAATCCAAGTTCTTCTTCGTTATAAAACGTGCAGTTAAATTTTTTTTCTTTTGCGCCAGTAGACAAAACTATATGATTTTTCACCGATATTTACCTCTGACATTTCGATATTTTTTCCCGGACAAACGGATATCGAGTAAGAGTAATAATGTATAAAGACATCCCAAAGTTTTCGAACTGACACCTCCCTGTTTGACGGTCAAGCATTTTTTGATGCAAACGTTCTGTAGCTTTTTGAGTCGGCTTTATTTCAGAACTGTTCCCTACTGACACTGAAGATTAATTTATGCGGCAAATCTTTTCTGAAAGGAAATATTACAGAGAAAGAACTACTTCTGGTTCAGTCTGCAAGGAGTCTATAGAGAAAAGGTTTAGAAAAGAGTTGAATGGCGAATTTCCGAAAATATGTTTTTTTTTTTTCTTTTTTTTAAGAATTCTCAAAGAGATTCCATTACGAAATCGGAAGAATTAATGAAGCTTTTACTTCCGAGGGGCGATAACTTGAGTGGAAAATCTCCTTCACACCAGAGGACCCCTTTTATTGTGGCCAATAGATCTGGTCTGCTACTCCTGAGAGATTTTTGTGCTGATGCCGAAGTCAGACTGCGGGATATAGTAGAAGTCATCATTTTAC
>NC_061098.1:56983727-56996227 GCF_015104395.2 Macrobrachium nipponense | reverse complement strand
GATGTCCTTTAAGATTAAGTTCAGCCCTGATATGAAGAGAGGGTGGGAAGGTGGTGACATCTAAAAATAACTGAAAACTACAGAAATTATTGGCTTATCCACAGATTTTGAGGTCACTGAGATGAATAGGGACACTCCCGATGCTTTTTAAGTACAAGTTCAGCCCCAATAAGAATGGCAGAGGGGTGGGAAGGGGTGAAAATTAAAATGTAAAAACTGATGGATATTAGAGCCTAATCAATAGTTTTTTAGGTCTCTGGGATGAACAGAGCCACTCCTGATGTCCTTTAATTCCAACTTCAGCCCCATTAGGAATGGAGTGAGAAGTGATGGAATATAAAATGTCAAAAATATTGGGTAAAGTAAATGAAAGAACTATCTTAACAGCAGAGAGAGAGAGAGAGAGAGAGAGAGTAGAGTGGGTTTGGAGAAATATATATTGAGAGAGAGAGAGAGAGAGAGAGAGAGAGAGAGAGAGAGAGAGATAGTTTATCAGTTGTCATTCAGAGTTTTCCCGGGCAGCACTGGGTTGGTCAGCTAGCATATATAAAAAAAATTAAGTAATGCTGAAATGGCCAATGACATCGCATCATTCAATCACGAAATATTCCCTCATCAACAGTGTATAATAAAAAAAATCCTAATAAAATCTGGCTTCCGGAGAGGAGAAAGGGATACGTTGAAGACAAATGAGCGAACTTGGCTCGTGAGAAGAGCCCCCGAGGGACAAATGTGGTTCATATCCCTGATTTAATAACAATCTTGCGCTTTGGGAGGCGGACGCTCCGCCCAAAGCGTCTCTGATACATTGCATCTATTCTTGCAATGCCTCCCAGGGCTGTCATCTAGTGAGATGTGAGGCAGGCTATTGTTTAGGGAAGGAAATTGAATGGAGGAAAAGAGGATGATGTTCGAATAAATAGATAGATGCTGCCTAGTTTTGAAATTCATAATGATTGATTTGGTACTTGAGAGCGATAGCCTCATAAACATTATTTAGGGAAAAATCTGATAAAAAACAAAAACCCCTTTTACTCCAAAGAGCAGGTCCTGTTCTATGTAGACTTCACATATGGAATCCACTCTCTCTTTCCGCAATCTTTTGGTGGTACGTAGACAAGTCTCAAGGTTAAGTCTATTAAGCCACCAAGGGTCGCTTAAAAATAGGAACAGGGTCTTTGAACCTATAAAATAATGATCAACTGTTTCTCGATTCCAGGAACTAGCTTAAGATTAAAATCGTTAAGATGTTTCTTACAAATCATTACTGAAGTAGTTAAAAACTTAGCATCATTCATACAGGACGGTGAACCATAAAAATCCAGTTTAATTACGTGTAAAGCGAAGTCAATACTGAAAATGGATTAATTTCTGGCGGCCCAGAACGA
Organism: Macrobrachium nipponense; assembly: GCF_015104395.2. Taxonomy (NCBI): domain Eukaryota; kingdom Metazoa; phylum Arthropoda; class Malacostraca; order Decapoda; family Palaemonidae; genus Macrobrachium; species Macrobrachium nipponense. The sequence continues at coordinate 56,994,839 of NC_061098.1, read as the reverse complement.
CCCGGCCCCGGTCCAGCTCTATCACTATTCAGATGCTAATATCTCCAAAAGTATTGACGATAAAAGAAAACTTCTTTAGGCAGATAAAACCTTATATCTTTGAATTTTATCCTTTATAAGATTTACTTTTAAAATATCATAAATTACCATTTAAACGATGTTTTAATTATTGCATTGTAATTTTCTCAAAATTGATGATTTCAGCACCATTTTTTTTCGTTTTCCCGTATATTAGGCTTAAACTATTTCCTCTCACCTCTGCTATGAAGAGTCATTTTGCATTGTATCGTTTGCCATATTTTCAATCGTTTTCCCGAATACTAGGCATAGTTAAATTATGTCTTCTCACCTCCGCTCTAAGAATCTAAAACTATTCATGTTGAATTTTTGCTATATATTTATTACAGTCTGGAATAACGTACTTATGAAAACATATTCTAAGCAAGAGAGAGAGAGAGAGAGACGAGAGAGAGAGAGAGAGAGACGAGAGAGAGAGAGAGAGAAAGATTATGTGCAATAATACAAAAATCCCTTTAAGTCTGAAATATTCTGCGGGTTGTTGTATAAGTGCCGGTGTTGAACCCGTGTATTTTATCGTGTATTTTGATAAATAAAATGTTTCAGTCGTAACATTACAGTTAACCAAATGTTTCAAAAACGTTCAGTGTTATTATATCAATGAAATATCTAAGTAGCTCAGATTTAAAGCACACATTAACATATATAAACAACAGATGTTTAGATCTAAACGTAAGAATATTTACATCTGTGACACAATGATATTTCATTTCCATGTGGTCAATTCTGCAGTTATTTTATCATCACATTTTATTTACCCACGAAAATCACATCGAAATTCAAATTTCATCCTCCGTCACCTCCACTGAGGCCGACTTGATCGTGATGCTTACTGGATGGAAGCTGTTCTTCTCTTGCAACTTCTCTTCTTTCTGCAAAGTCTCCCAAATGTATCTTGTCGAATGCGGAAACTTATTCGCAGTTCCAGACTCATGAGTTTTAGAAGCATTTTATGAGCAAAGTTCAGGACCCGAAACGATATTTCTTCTTCAGTTGGATGACGCTCTTTGGTAGTTTCAAAAGTAAGTGTTGGTCGAGGCTATGAGGGCGATGACTCGTGGAAACTATGAAGGAAGAGAAGCTCTGAAAACGATTTTATTTCAACCCAACTGTTTCCTTGTCGGGTTGTAGCGCCCTCGGTGCACGTGACGTAGACAACTGTAGGCATTACTAAATGGTGTTTGCAGCGTTCCTTCAGCCGCTAGCTGCGTCCGCTTCCATTCTTCAACGTTGCTGTCCAACCTCACTAACTATTACTTTTTGGTGCAACTGTGGGGGTTATCTCCCAGTGCTACCTTTTTCTGATCTATTTATCTTGCTGTCCAACCGCTCCAACTCCCAATTTTCAGTGTATTTAGCTCTGAATGGCCGAAAGTGCCCTCGTGCTTGGCTCGACAGCCTAAATTTTGTAGACTAAAATCAAATTAACATATATGTTTAAAGTTTCTATATAAATGAATCAGTTTGTACTTAAAAAAATTTCAGCCCTTAATTTTATAAAAGTCGACCAAATCCGAAAAAAGAAACATCCAATGATATTCTTGTATATCCGTCTAAAGTGCATAAATTTTATATCTGTTACCTAATCATTTCCTGCCATTTCTAATTCCAATAAGCTTTACAAAACAGACATTCCAAGAGACCCTCCTTAAGAAAAACCTCCATCTTTCATGAAGGCATTTCTGGGTTTAATTGCAATATCCTCGGCTCTTGCACTAATTTGAACTCCATTCTAGCATCCATCCCAGAGAGTTACATAATGTCACTCCGCCAAATGAGTTCATTCAGGCCATTTACAGGGTGATTTACTGTTCAAATCATCTAATTACCGCGACCGGTTCAGAGATAACGGGATGCTTAATTACACCATTAGACAGAGCAACTGGGTAGGTTGGGCCTAAACAAATCGAGGCTCCATCTTGTCTTGGTAATAACTTTCAATTTACGTTAACCACTTATTACTTACGGCATTTTAGTAGTAAAAGTAAGAGGATAGAAGACAGATCAGTGAAATCTGTGTTTTTATTTTCTGTCTGTTATATACACCCAAATTGTTTACGCAACTCTTAAATTAAGATAGCTCCTGTTACACATTCCGAAGATGATAACAGAAGCTATCTTCAGCCAAGAACGGTGCTGTGTAGTTTGTGCGCAAATACAACAGGCGGAAAATAAAAAACACAAATGTTACAAATAGGTCACTACTTTATTATCAACTGAAACGAGATCGTTCGTCTATTTCTAATTACGGTAAAATTCATGTTATCGAAATTTGCATTTATTTGTTGTTTTTGACAGTGACGGAGTAATAGGCTCAACCTGATGAAAAGAGAATTGTTAGCCGTCAAGTATGAGCATCCAGATTAATACTATCACTTAGTTAGACTACAGTTTCAGAAGGAGCAAAACAACACCAGCAGCGAGAAACAGCAAATACCATCGGAATAGCGCGGAACAATTGAGGTCTATCTACGTTTTTCTACTATACCAGACGGTCTACCTATGTGTTTCTACTATAGTAAGCTACCTGCGTATTTCTCTTATAGTAGGCGGTCTACTTGCGTGTTTCTACACTGTTTCGCCAAGTTCATTACTAGCCCTTGGGATCAAATGTCCCTGAGAGGCTAGTACTAAACACGGCGAACCAAAATTTATCCCCTAAGCAGACCGCCCACCATAAGTGAGTGAATATTTGATATCCACAAGTACATAAATATTAATGATCAATTTTCTCTACACGTAAAGTTTTCTGGCCGCCATTCGGACATTCATTCAGGAATCTGAGACTACGAGACATGAATGGAATCTTCAGTTTCGTGTTTGCTGTTAATCACTCATTTATTTCTCCGATGGCTTCAATTGTTGGTGTGTTCGCCTCTAGCCTAGGAATTGTAATCGTAAAGTAGTTATGTAGAAAATTCCAGTGATTTTTATGACAGATTACTACAAAATATATCAAAAGAATCCTAGAACGATGTACGTCATTATTTTTCCTGTTTTGATAAACTATGATACAGTATCTCTACTATCAGAGTTCTTACGAGTACACAACTGACAGCATAGCTACGCTGAATTTTATTGATGACATAAAACACCCAGGAAAGACAAGACACCTGATCTATCCTGTACATGAAAGATGTCAGTCGTGACTGTACCGTTTCAAGGACACATTTATTTCGAAGTTCCAAGGTAAATAAACATTTTAATGGCAACAATAATGTGTCTGTCTCACACGTTTCACAATTGAGCGAATTTTTAATAAGTCAGATAACCCATGGAAACAAAATTGCCGTTCGTCGGGAAAATGACTTTCACTTTTCACACAAGTGCGTCAGCATTGATTTTTTAAAATTATCTGTTTCTAATATTATTAGTTCTATCTTTGTGTTGGTGTCAAGTTATAAGACAATGAGTATTTCAGAATCATCTCTCGGCACTAGTCATTTACCTAATTTTGTGTGTGTGTGTGTGTGTGTAGAATCTACTGGTAATTTTTACTAGATAGTACATATGGAATTTTAATAGCCACATTGCCCTGTTAGGTTCTCAAATTCTTTGCTCCTTTTTGGGTACGCTTGTCACTACAAAGCCTTGAGCTCCAACTTCAAAGAAATTTGAAGAAATCAGACTGGGAATAATGCCTATGTGAATTGTAACTGATAAGTGGTTCGTCACCTGGAAGGATCGAACTGCCGAACAGCGAGTACCAGCGACGTTCAGAGGAGGCTGTAGGGCCACAGGCTATTCGGTATTTGTGCTTGGCATCGACGTCACTTGATGGTCGAATGGCCTTAGAGCGTCCATTGAACGTCGTTGGTACTCGCTCTTCTGCAGTTGATTCCTGCTATGTGACGAACCACTTACCGGTTAGAATTCCCTTTCGGTGTTGTTTCTGAGGTAGAGCGAATTGGATGTAAACGAAATTTGTTGCTTAATGTTTGCGCATACAGAATCACAGCGATGTGATAAAAATGGACAAACACTATATATATATATATATATATATATATATAATATATATATATATATATATATATATATATATATATAATATATATATATATATATATTATTATATATATATAATATATATATATATATATATATATATATATATATATATATATATATATATATATATATAGATATATTTATGTGTGTGTGTGTAAATAGATTCTTCTGTGAAAACAGGATATGTTTTCAGGTATAAAAGGCCCGCGAAAACACTCTGGTTTAAAGCTAAGGGCTATATTTCGATGGGCCATTATCAAGTAGTGAATTACAGAAGAAATTACATTGGCGAGATGTATAGTGGGAGATATGGCCTTAGGTGATGCCCGGGCTCACCACTAAGCCAACGTTGTTCTGTTAATTGTCTTAATCTGCTTCATTGTTGCCTTAAGGAAGATATTGTCTATATGGTCAGAGTCCCATGCTCCAATGGAAAGGTTGATCCTATTATCTTGTTGTTTTATCAGTGAAGATTCTACCATCTGACATTTGTATTGACAGCTGCTCTTGTATAAAATTCAGGATGAGTTCCAATCCATGATATGATTTGTGTTATTTATATGATGGAAAATTGCTGAACTATGTTGTCAATATCTAACAGAGCATTCATGTTGAGTTAATCATTCTAAGAGAGAGTTTACCAGTGAATCCATAGTCTGACTTATCACAATCCCCACAGGGGATTTCATAAATTCCTATATCTTTAGAAACTGGTTCTGCTGAACGTTAATTAAGGATTTCCCCAGTGAATTCGGATAAGCGAAGATGAAAGGGTTGGGTTCAACCCAATGGGTTGTCCTAAGGTTTTTGTGATCTCTCATAAATTATCCTTGTGTGGGATTATGATTTTGTTTATGTATTTTTCCTTTTTCTGTTTTCTGCGGGTTTGTAAAAAAATTATTTTGCTTTATGTATGGTTTTTTCTATTATGTGATAGGGGAATTTAAAAAGATAGGTTGATTTCTGATTATTTCAAGGTCTTTGTTAAGAATATCTGTGTGTGTGTGTGTGTGTGTGTGCATATGTGTGTGCCACCACTATATATATTTTATGATTACTTGCCAAAAAACAAATAACACAAAATAGAAAATATTTATATAAAAAAACTACTAAGTAGTTTATTTCCTTCTTTACCAAACTTTTCATTTAAATGTAAAGAACATATATGAACATGGAAAGTATGTGTGTAATTCCAAATTTTGTTTCACAAATGATTTTCACATCAGCAATGTCAAACATCATATTCGCTCTATATAATACTTGACAGGAAATACCATTATGCACTGGACATCTTGATACAATTTATGGAAAATAAGGAAATTCACAGAAACATAATCGAACAAGAGAACTGGTCTTTTAAACTGACATAGCCATGAATGCTCGAAGAGGGTCGAGGTGAACCCAGCCTCTGATGTTTCATTCGAATGCAGGTGGAGGGCGGGGGTGGGGGGGATGAGGGAGATGGCCTCAATGAAATCGCACCCAGTTTCTTTGTACTCTGCTCAGGCGACCCTGTGCGAGCGGAACTCGGCTCTTGGTTCCTCTAAAGTCCTTGAATTAAACATCTTTGGCCTTTCGCTCCTCTCTGTGATTTGACTTTCGTCACTTTCAAGTCTTTTCTTTCGTGAGGGAGAAAGTTCACTGTTATTTCCTTCCCAGTGGCGAGAGATTACTGATTATATAACCTTGAGAGGCGTACTGTTCACAGAACAATAGACTCTTCAGAGCTTCCCATTTGCCGTAACTGCATTGATCCCAATAGGTTTAATTTTCACCTACAACCTCTAGTTCCTTCTTACTTGGCTGTCCGGCTTCTTTAACTTTATCTGGCTAAAATTTTCATCTCTCCCCCAAATTCTGGGGGGGGAGACCATTCACCCTATCATTCCTGCAAGCTTAAAAGAATATCAGAGCAAAAAACAACTCTTTATAAATGATTTGTTTCATTATAGAAACAGACATCTTACATTCTTAATTAGTTCCTCGTTGGACGGCTGGTTTTCACGCTCGCCTACCAATCCGGTGGTCCGAAGTCGATTCTCGGCTCTGCCAACGCGGAATCAGAGGAATTTATTTCTGGTGATAGAAATTAATTTCTCGATATAATGTGGTTCGGAATCCACAATAAACTGTAGGTGGCCCGTTGCTAGGTAACCAATGGGTTCCTAGCCACGTAAAAATATCTAATCCTTCGGGCCAGCCCTAGGAGAGCTGGTAAAACTAAGATATACTTAACTTTACATTCTGAATTATATAAAAGTGTACCGCACAGCGAACTGCAAGAGACATGAAGCTCCAGTATCTAGAAGAGAAGGAAAACTTGAATGTAATCGTTATTGGTAAGAAATGAGTCTTCTGGTCTACTTGAATATAACCGTTATTGTCTTCTGGTCTCATTGACCATAACCTTGTATTGAAATGGCTACACTAACCTTTTTACCTCTGGATTCTATGTGTTTGCATCAGTTACCCCTGTAAGACCGTGAATCCTGAAGAGAAACAAAAGAAATACTTCCACCAGGTTCGGATCGAGCCTGCTTATTATTAGAGGAAAGGTGCCAAACGCACGTGAAGTGGGTCGCGTAGACTGCAAGGTACAAAGAAATTATTTGAAAGTTTCGAAAAAAAAAAATAATGATCAATGCGTAGTCTCATTAGTCTCATCAATATAGTAAGAAGAGTGCTTCTGTGTGTAATTATTCTCTTTAGACTTATGCTTTTATTTAATGTTGTAAACTTCAATGTTTTCACGATGTCCGTTCTCCACTTCGTCTTGAATTCATTTCGTCATCAGAACTTTCACCCCAGCGTTGGATGGTAAAATCATATATAATCCGACTTGGTTTACAATATTCTCAATGCCTGGAGGATGAGAGAGAGAGAGAGAGAGAGAGAGAGAGAGAGAGAGAGTTAGAACGAGAGAGAGAGAGAGAGAGGAGATGGAGAGAGAAGAGAGAGAGGTTTTTTATTTGAATCTTCAGTCCTCAATACCCTGCGTTTAAGCTTCTTCCCTTCGTCCGGAAATTTTACTTTTTCTGCTAAATATCAGCTGAGGAATTAAACTGGTGAAATTTATGCTGACTCGTGTTAATATATGATGAAGTGATAGTGCTTGCAGTAGAAAAACATTGGGGTGAAAATAAGAAAATTTATTATGTCCGGAAGATAATATGTACAACTGTGAGTTTGACGATACGCTTATGAAGTTCTTTTTTTTTAATAATTTCATTCGAAATCCTGACATTATTGCATGTTTTCTCTGACTAAAACCCTCATAAATCAACACGTAATATAATGATTTTTTCTTAAAGTATTGCGTGATTTTTCTCTCATCAACACAAGAAGAAAAAGGGTCCAGGGCGAAACTCTCGTCCAATATTGCAGCTTCCGGAAGAAAACAGCGACGTTTTCTTTCCTTTCGCGAAACGAACCTCTGATGCAAAACCTCTGCTGGAATGTGTTATGTCCTAAATATGATGCCTCCCTTTTCCCTTCCCTTTCCTTTTGCATTATGCAAGTGGCCGATAAAAGACGCTTGCGAAGAGGAAGCGCTCCCGGGATCTGCTGGCTAAGAAGAAGAAGCAAAGGAGGAGGAGGAGGAGGTAGGTTTTTTCTTTTTATTCTTATTCTCGAACCCTAATTACTTGTGAGTAATGATAGCAAAGATCAAACTCTTCAGTCTGCTTGATATTTGATTTAGTTTAAATTTTCAATCATAGAATGTATCGTTTTGCACTAAAAAATTACTGATATCTGTACCACTAGTCTTGAAAAAAAAATTGAGTACGTTTCCCAAAAGCTTGAAAAAAAGTCAGATTCTATTGTTTTATTATGAATACGAACATTAGTAATATAGTAGTTGCTGAATATTTTATTATTATTATTGTTAAGTCTATCACAGTCATCCTATTCGACTGGGTGGTTTTTATAGTGTGGGGTTCCGGGTTGCATCTTGTCTCCTCAGGAGTCCATCACTTTTCTCACTGTATACGCTGTTGCTAATAGCACACTCTTCTGCATGAGCCCTGGAGCTACTTGAGCATCTAGTTTTTCCAGGGTACAATTTCCACTGGCATATCCCATATCCATCTTATTTCTATTTGCAGGTCTTGATACTTATAATTTTTTTTCTCTTTCTGCTCATCTACTCTGGTGTCCCATGGTACTGCACCATCAACGAGTGATACTTTCTTCTTGATTTTCTCAATTAATGTAACATCAGGTCTATTGGCACGTATCACCTTATCTGTTCTGAAACCATAGTCCCATAGGATCTTTGCCTGATCGTTTTATATCACTCCCTCAGGTTGGTGTTCATACCACTTATTACTGCAAGCTAGTTGGTGTTTCTTGTATAGGCTCCAGTGGAGGATTTTTGCTACTGAATCATGCCTCTCTTTGTACTGGTTCAGTATAAGTGCTGGGCATTTGGTTGCTATGTGGTTTATCGTCTCGTTTTTGATATTGTATTTCTGCATATTGGTGAGATGTTATTTCCATCTATCATTCTTTGAATATATCTGGTTCCTAGGGCCTGATCTTGTGCCGCTGTTACCATTACTTCTGTTTCCTTCGTGAGTGCTCCCCTCTGTAGCCACTGCCATGTTTCATTGCTGGCCAGTTCTTTAGTCTATCTCATGTACTGTGTGCATTGGGTTTATTGCGCCATTCCTCCTTTCTGTTTGTCATTCTCTTGTCACAGTATATTTCTGGGTCGTCGTTTACTTTTATCAGTCCTTCCTCCCTTGCTCTCATTAGCAGCTCGTCTTCACTGATTTTCAGATATTGCCCCAGTGCTCTGCTCTCGATGTTAACGTAGTCCTCTATGCTTAGTAACCCTCTCCCTCCTTCCTTTCGTGTTATGTATAGTCTGTCTGTATTTGCTCTTGGGTATAGTGCTTAGTGTATTTCCATGTACTTCCAAGTTTTCTGGTCTCTCCTGCGGAGTTCAGCCTTCATCCACTCCACTACTCCTGTGCTGTTTCTGATACTGTCACTGCCTATGTGTTTATGGAATTCATCATATTTTCGGCATTGGGGTTTGACTTGAGTATGGCCATAAGTCTCTGCATATATTCTTCCTGATCATATCTTTCATCTCTCTGTGTTTGATATCCTCTCCTTCTACTATTCCCAGGTATTTGTATCCTGTCTCACCTATGTGTTTGATGCTATTCCCATCTGGTAAGCTTTATCCATTTAGTCCTTGTTACACTGCCTTTTTTATGTTGACCAAGGCACATTTTCCTTTTCCAAACGCAATCCTGATGTCCCCAGGTACAGTCCTTACGGTGTGGATTAGGTTATCTATTTCCTTGATGCTCTTACCACATAGCTTGATGTCGTCCATGAACATCAGATGGTTCATTCTTTTCTTGTGTTGGTACCCAGGATCCATCTTCTGCAGTACTTTTGTCAAGGGAATCATGGTTACTAAGAAGAGTATTTGGGACAGTGAGTCGCCTTGAGAGATCCTTCTCCTAATGTTAACCTCTATCAGTCTTCTCCCAGAGCTGATGATGTTTTCCTCTGCCTCATATATTTTCACACATTTTATTAGCCCTATGTGCGTGGTATATGTCGAAGGCTTTCTTGTAGTCAATCCATGCCATGCTGAGGTTGGTTTTCCTTCTCTTACTATTCTTATATTACTATTTTGTCTATCAGGAGCTGGTCATTTTGCCCGTATACGTCCTTCTGGCAGCCTTTTCTGTTCGTGGGGATAGTGTTTGTATCCTTTAGGTAGTTGTATAGCCTTTCACTGATGATACTTGTTAGTAACTTCCACTTACTAATAGGCAGGTGATAGGCCTGTAGTAATTATTATAATTATTATTGGTATTATTATTATTCCAAAACTGGATGATGGTAGGATGGTAAGATGTGAATTGCAAGATTTGTTGGAAGACCTTTCACATGATTAAAGGGTCTATGGAAGCTAAGGTTGGAGTGATGAATGAAATTTATTAAACGGAAGTGAAGGAAGTAGACTGAATGAGAATGAAATAAATAAGGTTTAGAAAAGATGAATTGTTTACTTACTTTACGCAACAAAGAAATAAAAAAATGAGGCAAATATTGAGATAAGAAGAAGAAAAGGTGTAGTGCATAACATAAGAGAAAGGAAGAATTACAGTGTTTGAAGATGATGCGATTACGTGGAAAGAATGGTCAGTATGCGTCTGTAATTTAATCCACGCAAACGAAAGTCCAACAACACACGAGAGTAAAAATTTTGTCCAAACTGCTTTGTACCGTTTGGTTACACATTTCCGATGGGCAATGGAAACAGAAAAACGAATTTTAACACAGTAAGAATTTAAGTCAAAAGTAAAATTGCGTTTGCACCATGACCTGGGCAAATGCAGTTACGAAATACAACTTTTTTTCGGTAACTTAACGAAATCACAAAGTTAACTTACATCACAAGCAGGAACACTCGAGAATTTACCCTGCTCTGAAGCCGTAGTGATTTGATTATCTGGACTTAGATTATAGAAGCTGTCTTCGACTATCGTGTCATTACACGCAATTTGATAATTTCTCTGAATATTCGCCATTATTAGCACTCAAAAAGAAGCATCTTATGTCTTAGATAAGAAAATATTATGATTTTGTCGAAACTGGAAAGTAAAGAAGGAAATTCCCCTTCTCAGAGTTTCACTCAACAAAAGCACTTTGCCGGGAGTGTTGTCATAAGTAGTGCCACTAAAATGTGGAATATTTTGCGCCGCACACTTGTGGAGTCTTCTGACCTCCGAGTGGTTAAGCAATTTTACTATTTTTTCCTTCATATTTCTTTATTTGCATATTACATTTTTATATAAATTGTCTCCTTCGTTGCCGGCAGTCTGATTTCCAAACGGTTTTAAAGAAAGAAAGAAAAAAGAAAGGAAGGAAGATAGATAGATAGATAGATAGATAGATCTGGAATCAGTAAATCTCAGATCAGTCATTGCTGCTACATTAACTTGGCAAAATCCTTAAAGTAGTTATACATTCCACGAACAGCCAACAGTAACC
>NC_061098.1:56968958-56983227 GCF_015104395.2 Macrobrachium nipponense | reverse complement strand
GGTTACTGTTGGCTAAACGTATGACTACTTTAAGGATTTTGCTAAGAATTAATGTTAATGTAGCAGCAATCACTGATCTGAGATTTATTGATTCTAGATCTATCTATCTATCTATCTATCTATCTATCTATCTAACACTATCTATCTATCCTCCTTTCTTCTTTTTTCTTTCTTTCTTTAAAAACCCTTTGGAAATCATACCGCCGCAACGAGAGAGACAGTTTATAAAAAATGTAATATGAAAATAAAGAAATATGAAGGAAAAATTATTAAAATTGCTTAACCACTTGGGGATCAGAAGACTCCACAAGTTTACAGCACAAAATATTCACATTTTAGTGGCACTACCTATGACAATACTCCCGGCAAAGTGCTTTTGTTGAGTGAAACTCTTAGGTGGGTAATTTCCTTCTTTACTTCCCAGTTTCGACATAATCAATAATGTTTTTACTTATCTAAGACATTAGATGCTTCTTTTTAAGTGCTAATCATGACGAACATTCAGAGAGATTATAAAATTGTGTATAATGACACGATAGTCCAGATAATCAAATTATTACGGCTTCAGAGCAAGGGTAAATTATCGTGTTCCTGCTTGTGATGTAAGTTAACTTTGTGATTTCGTTAAAAATTCGTTTTTTTGTTTCCACTGCCCATCGGAAATATGTAACCATATGGTACAAAGCAGTTTGGAAAATTTTTTTACTCTCGTATGTGTGGCACTTCCGTTTGGGTGGATTGAATTGCAGACGCATACTGACCATTCTTTGCACGTAATCGCATCATCTTCAAACACTGTAGCTAATCCTTCCTTTCTCTTATGTTATGCACTACCTTTTCTTTTTCGTATCTCAATATTTGCCTCATTTTTTGTTTTTTTTTTTTTTTTTTTATTCTTTTTTGTTTTTTCGTAAAGTAAGTAAACAATTCATCTTTTCTAAACATTATTTATTTCATTTTCATTCAGTCTATTTCCTCCACTTCCGTTTAATCACTCCAACCTTAGCTTCCATAGACCCTTTAATCATGTGAAAGGTCTTCCAACAAATCTTGCCATTCACCTATTCTACCATCCTACCATCATCCAGTTTTGGAATAATGATAATAATAATAATAATAACAATAATTATAATAATTACTACAGGCCTATCACCTGCCTATTAGTAAGTGGAAGTTACTAACAAGTATCATCAGTGAAAGGCTATACAACCACTTATCGGATCAAACACTATCCCCACGAACAGAAAGGCTGCAGAAGGACGTATAGGGGCAAAAATGCAAAAATGACCAGCTCCTGATAGACAAAATAGTAATAAAGAATAGTAAGAGAAGGAAAACCAACCTCAGCATGGCATGGATTGACTACAAGAAAGCCTTCGACATATACCACGCACATAATGGCTAATAAAATGTGTGAAAATATATGGGTCAGAGGAAAACATCATTAGCTCTGGGAGAAGACTACTAGAGGGTTAACATTAGGAGAAGGATCTCTCAGGCAACTCACTGTCCCAAATATTCGTTGTAGTAACCATGATTCTCTTGACAAAAGTACTGCAGAAAATGGATACTGGTACCAACTTAAGAAAAGAATGAACTATCTGATGTTCATGGACGACATCAAGCTGTGTGGTTAAGAGCATCAAGTAAATAGATACCCTAATCCACACCGTAAGGACTGCATCTGGGGACATCAGGATGGAGTTTGGAATAGAAAAATGTGCCATGGTCCACATGCAAAAAGGCAGTGTGACAAGGACTGAATGGATAAAGCTACCAGATGGGAATAGCATCAAACACATAGGTGAGACAGGATACAAATACCTGGGAATAATAGAAGGAGAAGATATCAGACACAGAAGATATGGAAGGTATGATCAGGAAGAATATAGCAGAGACTTATGGCCATACTCAAGTCAAACCCCAATGCCGAAAATATGATGAATTCCATAAACACATAGGCAGTGACAGTAATCAGATACAGCACAGGAGTAGTGGAGTGGATGAAGGCTGAACTCCGCAGGAGAGACCAGAAAACTTGGAAGTACATGGAAATACAGTAAGCACTATACCCAAGAGCAAATACAGACAGAACTATACATAAAAACGAAAGGAAGGAGGGAGAGGGATCTAAGCATAGAGGGACTACATACGTTAACATCGAGAGCAGAGCACTGGGGGCAATATCTGAAAATCAGTGAAAGCGAGCTGCTAATGAGCTCAAGGGAAGAAGATTGATAAAAGTAAACGACAACCAGAAATATACTGAGGCATGATAATGACAAACAAAAAGGAGGAATGGTGCCAATAAACCCAATGCACACAGTACATGAGATTAGACTAAAGAACTTGCCAGCAATGGAACATGGCAGTGGCTACAGAGGGGAGCACTCACGAAGGACACATAAGTAATAGTAACAGCAGCACAAGATCAGGCCTTTGGAACCAATATATTCAAACAATGGTAGATGGAAATAACATCTCACCAATATGCAGAAATACAGTATCAAAAAGGAGACGATAAACACATAGCAACCAAATGCCCAGTAACTTATACTGAACCAGTACAAAGAGAGGCATGATTCAGTAGCAAAAATCTCCCACTGGAGCCGGTACAAGAAACACCAAACTAGCTTGCAGTAATAATTGGTATGAACACCAACCTGAGGGAGTGATAGAAACGATCAGGCAAAGATCCTATGGGACTATGCTATCAGAACAGATAAGGTATACCTGCCATAGACCTGATATTACATTAATTGAAAAAATCAAGAAGAAAGTATCACTCATTGATGGAGCAGTACCATAGGACACCAGAGTAGATGAGGAGAAAGAGAAAAAATGATAAGTGTCAAGATCTGAAAATAAAATAAGATGGTATGGGTATATGCCACTGGAAACTGTACCCTGGAAAAACTAGATGCTAAAGTAGCTCCAGGCTCACGCCAAGAAGAGTGTGCTATTAGGAACAGCGTATATAGTGAGAAAAGTGATGGACTCCTGAGGAGACAAGATGCAACCCGGAACCCCACACTATAAAAAACCACCCCAGTCGAATAGGATGATAGTGATAGACTTAACAATGATAGTAATAAAATATTCAGCAACTACTATATTACTAATGTTCGTATTCATAATAAAACAATAGCATCTGACTTTTTGTCAAGTGCTTTTTGAAAGAAACGTACTCAATTTTTAATATTGTTTTTCAAGAGCAGTGGTACAGATATCAGTAATTTTTTTTTAGCGCAAAACGATACATTCTCTGATTGAAAATATAAATAAACTAAAATCAAATATCAAGCAGACTGAAGAGTTTGATCTTTGCTATCATTACTCACAAGTAAATTAGGGTTCGAGAATAAGAATAAAAAGAAAAACCTAACTCCTCCTCCTCCTCTTCCTCCTCCTCCTTGGCTTCTTCTTCTTCTGAGCCAGCAGATCCCGGGAGCGCTTCCTCTTCGCAAGCGTCTTTTATCGGCCACTTGCATAATGCAAAAGGAAGGGAATGAAAAGGCAGCATATTTAGAGACATAACACATTCCAGCGAGGTTTTGCATCAGAGGTTCGTTTCGCGAAAGGAAAGAAAACGTCGCTGTTTTTCTTCCGGAAGCTGCAATATTGGGCGAGAGTTTCGCCCTGGACCCTTTTTCTTCTTGTGTTTGATGAGAGAAAAATCACGCAATACTTTTAAGAAAAAATCATTATATTTACGTGTGATTTATGAGGATTTTAGTCAGAGAAAACATGCAATATTAGCAGGATTTGGAATGTAACTATTAAAAAAACTTCATAAGCCTATCTGCAAACTCACAGTTGTACATAGTATTATCTTCCGGGCATAATAAATTCTCTTATTTTTACCCTAGTGTTTTTGTACTTTATCATTACATTAACAAAAGTCAGCGTAAATTTCACCCGCTTAATTCTTCTGTTGATATTCAGCAGACAAAGCAAAATTAACGGACAAAGGAAAGAAGATTAAATGCAGGGTATGAGGACTGAAGATTCATATAAACGCCCCCCCCCCCCCTCCTCTCTCTCTCTCTCTCCTCATAGGCATTGAGAATATGTGAAGCAAGTCGGAATTTAAATGGTTTTACAATCCACCGCTGCGGTGAAAATTATGATGAAATGAATTCAAGACGAATTGGACAAAGAGCAAGTGAAAAAGGAGAACGGACATCGTTGAAAGAGTGAAGTTTGCACAATAAATAAAAGCAAAGGTCTTAAGGGAATAATTACACACAAAAGCATTCTCCTTGATATTGATGAGACTAATGAGACTACGCTTTTGATCATTATTTATTTTTTCGAAACTTTCAAAATAATTTCTTTCTTTGTACCTTGCAGTCTACGCGACCCACTCCACGTGCGTTGGCACCTTTCCTCTAATATAAGCAGGCTCGATCCGAAACTGATGGAAGTATTTCTTTTGTTTCTCTTCAGGATTCACGGCCTTTCACGGTAACTGATGGCAAAACACTCATAGAATCCAGAGGTAAAAAGGTTAGTGGAGCATTTTCAATACCCAAGGGCTATGGTCAATGAAACCAGAAGACAATAACGGTTATATTCAAGTGATACCGCATAAGACTCATTTCTTACCAATTAAGCGATTTCATTCAAGTTTTCCTTCTCTTCTAGATACTGGAGCTTCATGTCTCTGCAGTTCGCTGTGCGGTACACTTTTACATAATTCAGAAATGTACAGTTAAGTATATCTTAGTTTTGCCAGACCATGAGCCTGCTTAACAGCTCTCCTAGGGCTTGGCCCCGAATATTAGATCTTTTACGCCGGCCAAGGGAACCCATTGGTTACCCTACCAACGGGACTTACAGCTTATTGTGAAATCCGAACCACATTATATCGAGAAATTAATTTCCATCACCAGAAAATAAATTCTTCCGATTCCGCGTTGGCAGAGTCGAGAATTGAACTTCGGACCACCGGACTGGTATCGCGAAAACCAGTCATCCAACGAGGAACTAAATCAGTACGTAAGATGTTTGTTTATGTAATTAAGCAAATCAATGATAAAGATTTGTTCTTTGTTCTGCTATTCTTTTAAGCTTGCAGGAATGCTAAGGTGGATGTCCTTGCTGGTCTCCCCCCAGAATTTGGGGGAGAGATGAAAATTCTAGCCAGATAAAGTTAAAGAAGCAGGACAGCCAAGTATGAAGGAAGTAGATGAGTAGGTGGAAAATTAAACCTTTTGGGATCCATGCAGTTAGGGCAAATGGGATGCACTGAGAGTCTATTGTTCTGTGAACAGTACGCCTCTCAGGTTAATATAATTAGTAATCTCTCGTTACTGGGAAGGAAATAATAGAGAACTTCCTCCCTCACGAAAAGAAAGACTTGAAAGTGACGAGAAGTCAAATCACAGAGAGGAGCGAAAGGCCAAAGATGTTTAATTCAACGACCTTAGAGGAACCACGTGCCGAGTTCCGCTCGCACAGGGTCGCCTGAGCAGAGTACAAAGAAGCTGGGTGCGATTTCATTTGAGGCCTCCCCCCCCCCCCCCCCACCCCCCACCCCCCTCCCACCCCTCCCGGTCCCCTACCTGCATTCGAATGAAACATCAGAGGCTGGGTTCACCTCGACCCTCTTCGAGTATTTATGGCTAAGTCAGTTTAAAAGACCAGTTCTCTTGTTTGTCTGTGAGATATCATGTTTCCGTGAATTTCCTTATTTAACATAAATTGTATCAAGATGCCCAGTGCATAATGGCATGTTCCTGTCAAGTATTATATAGAATGAATGATGTTAGACATTACTGATGTGGAAATCATTTGTGACACAAAATTTGGAATCGCACACATGCTTTACATGTTCGTATATATTCTTTACTTTAAATAAAGTAAAGTAAAAAAAGGGAAATAAATTACTTATTGGTTTTTGTCTATATAAATTTTCATTTCTGATGCTATTATTTGCAATAATCATAAAATATATCTAGTGGTGACACACACACACAGGTATTCTTAACAAAAGAACTTGAAACGAATCAGAAATTAACTTATCTGCTAAAATACCCTAATTACACAATAGAAAGAAAACATACATAAAGCAAAAAGCAGTTTCTACAAACCCAAAGAAAACAAAAGAAGGAAAAATACGTAAAAACTATCATAATGAGAGATCACAAAAGCCTTAAGCCAACCCATTGGGTTGAACCCAACCCATTCATCTTCACTTATACGAATTCACAGGGGAAAATCCTTAATTAACGTTCAGCAGACACCAGTTTCTAAAGATAGAGGAATTTATGAAATCCCCTGTGGGGATTGTGATAAGTCAGACTATGGATTCACTGGCAAATCTTTCTCGGAAAGATTAACTCAACATAAATGCTCAGTTAGATATTGACAACATAGTTCAGCAATTTTCCATCATATAAATAACACAAACCATATCATGGATTGGAACTCATCCTGAATTTTATACAAGAGCAGCTGTCAATACAAATGTCAGATGGTAGAATCTTCACTGATAAAACAAGAAGATAATAGGATGAACCTTTCCATTGGAGTATGGGACTCTGACCATATAGACCAAAATATCTTCCTAAGGCAACAATGAAGCAGATTAAGACAATTAACAGAACCACCAACGTCGGCTTAGTGGTGACCCCTGGCATCACCTAAGGCCATATCTCCCACTATACATCTCGCCAATGTAATTTCTTCTGTAATTCATTACTTTATAATGGTGGAAGTTAGTCCATCGAAATATAGCACTTAGCTTTAAACCATAGTGTTTTTACGGGCCTTTTATACTTGAAACATATTCTGTTTTTCCACAGAAGAATCTATTTACACACACACACACACACACACATATATATATACCCATATATATATATATATATATATATATATATATATATATATATATATATATATATATATATATATATATATATATATATATATATATATATATATATATATATATATATATATATATATATATATATATATAAAATATTATTTTATTAGCACTTCAAAAATGAATGGTGATGAGAGATGTTTCTTAATTATTCATTCTCTTATAACTTCACCACCAATACAAAGATATAGAACTAATAATACTAGTAACACATAGTTTTTAAAACATCAATGCTGACGCACTTGTATGAAAAGTGGGTCATTTTCGTTTGCATGGGTAATCTGACTTATGAAAAATTCACTCAAGTGTGGGACAGACACATTATTTTTTTCCATTAGAATTTTTATTTACCTTGGAACTTCGAAATAAAATGTCTCCGCCCCGAAATGGTCCAGTCAGGACTGACATCTTTCATGTACAGGATAGATCAGGTTGTCTGTCTTTCCTGGGTGTTTTATCTCATCAATAAAATTCAGGCAAATAATGACGTACATCGTTCTAGGATTCTTTTGATATATTTTTGCAGTAATCTGTCATAAAAATCACTGGAATTGTCTACATGTTCATTTTACGATGAAATTTCTAGGCTAGAGGCAAACACACCAATAATTGAAGCCATCGAAGAAACAAATGAGTGATTAACAGCAAACAACGAAACTGAAGATTCCATATATGCCTTGTAGTCTCAGATTCCTGAATGAATGCCCGAATGTTTTCGCAGTTTGTGACAAAACGAGGTGCTAGAACCGTGCTACTATGGTGGGTGGTCAAAATTGCTTCGCCCTCAGAGACATTTAATCCCAAGGGGTTAGTAATGAACTTGGCGAAACAGTGTAGAAACACGTAGGTAGACCGCCTGCTATAGTAGAAAACCGTAGGTAGACCGACTTGAGATCAGAAACCATGAGAATATACCTCAATTTATTCCCGTGCGCTATTCCGCTGGTATTAGCTGTTTCTCGCTACTGGTGTTGTTTTGCTACTTCTGAAACTGTAGTCTAACTGAGTGATAGTATTATTCCGGATGCTCATACTAGACTGCTACCAATTCTCTTTTAATCCCGTTGTATTCATTACTCCGTCACTGTCAAAAACAACAAACGAATGTTTTTTTTTTTTTTATTCTTTTTTCAAAAATATTAAATTTACTGCGATTAGAAATAGATAAACGATCTCATTTCAGTTGATAATAAAGTAGTGACCTATTAGTAACATTTTTGTTTTTTCCCCGCCTGTTGTATAGACATTTTCGCACAAACTACACACACTGTTCTTCGGAATGTGTAACAGGAGCTATCTTAATCTAAGTGTTGCGTAAACAGTTTGGGTGTATATAACAGACAGAAAATAAAAACACAGATTCCACTTATCTGTCTTCTATCCTCTTACTTTTACTACTAAAATGCCGTAGATAATAAATAATTAACGTAAATTGAAAGTTATTACCAAGAGAAGATGGAGCCTCGTTTTGTTTAGGCCCAACCTACCCAGTTGCTCTGTCTAATGGTGTAATTAAGCATCCCGTTATCCCTAAACCGGTCGCGGTAATTAGATGATTTGAACAGTAAATCACCCTGTAAATGGCCTGAATGAACTCATTTGGCGGAGTGACATTATGTAACTCTCTGGGATGGATGCTAGAATGGAGTTCAAATTAGTGCAGAGCCGAGGATTATTGCAATTAAACCCTGAAATGCATTGATAAAAGATGGAGTGTTTTCTTAAGGAAAGGTCTCTTGGAATGTATGGTTTGTAAAGCTTATTGAAATAGGAAACGGAAGGAAATGATTAGGTATAGATATCCAATTTATGCACTTTAGATGGATATACTAGAAACTTATGGGATATTTCTTTTTTCGGATTTGGTCGACTTTAATAAAATTAAGGGCGGGAAATTTTTTTTTTCAAGTACTAACTGATTCATTTATATAGAAACTTTAAACTTTAAACATTTATGTTAGTTTGATTTTAGTCTAAAAAATTTAGGCTGTCGAGCCCAACACGAGGTTATTTTCGGCAATTCAGCGTTAATTACACTGAAAATTGGGAGTTAGAGCGGTTGGACAGCAAGATAAATAGATCAGAAAAAGGTAGAACTGGAGATAATCCCCACAGTTGCACTAAAAAGTAATAGTTAGTGAGGTTGGACAGCTACGTTGAAGAATGGAAGCGGACGTAGCTAGCTGCTGAAGGAACGCTGCAAACACCATTTAGTAATGCCTACAGTGCTCTACGTGACGTGCACTGTCGGCACTAAACCCCCCCCCCACAGGGAAACAGTTGGGTTTAAATAAAATCGTTTTCAGAGCTTCTCTTCCTTCATAGTTTCCACGAGTCATCGCCCTCATAGCCTCGACCAACACTTACTTTTGAAACTCCCAAAGAGCGTCAGCCAACTGAAGAAGAAATATCGTTTCGTGTCCTGAACTTTTCTCATAAAATGCTTCTAAACTCATGAGTCTGGAATGCGAATAAGTTTCCGCATTCGACAAGATACATTTGGGAGACTTTGCAGAACGAAGAGAAGTTGCAAGAGAAGAACAGCTTCCCTCCAGTAAGCATCACGAACAAGTCGGCCTCAGTGGAGGTGACGGAGGATGAAATTTGAATTTCATTGTGATACTCGTGGGTAATAAAGTGTGATGATAAAATAACCGCAGAATTTACCACATGGAAATGAAATTTTGTGTCACAGATGTAAATATTCATATGCTTAGATCTGAACATCTGTTGTGTATATATCTCAATGTGTTCTTTAAATATGAGTTAATAAGATATATCATTGACATAATAACACTGAACGTTTTGAAACATTTGGTTAACTGTAAAGTTACGACTGAAACTTCTTATTTGTCAATATACACGATAAAATACACGGGTTCAACACCGGCACTTATACAACCAACACTCAGAATATAATTTCTAACTTAGAGGGATTTTTGTATTATTGCACATATCCTTCTCTCTCTCTCTCTCTCTCTCCGCTCTCTCTCTCTCTCTCTCTCTCTCTCTCTCTCTCCCGTTGCTTAGAATATGTTTTCATAGTACGTTATTCCAGACTGTAATAAATGTATAGCAAAAATTCAACATAAATAGTTTTAACCGGAATCCATGTATATACTGCAATGTACTGTACAGTAAGTTCCAGAAGTGAAGCGACAAATCTCAGAATTGATCGTACTTCTATAGAAACTCATGGGGTTGCCAGTTAGTATATTTTATTCCAATTTATTTGTCATCCTATTTATCTGATAAAACGTATCAGTGATTAACTGTATAAGCGCACAAAGTATTTCCCCAGTGAATGATCAATGTTAGTTCAGTAATTGTTTATTAATAGAAAAAAAAAAAGAATTTCCCCAAAGAAACATCTGCGGCTTCCAAAGTGTGATATGAAGTGTTCACCATAGAGTGGCAGCAGGAACCGTGTGCATAAGCATTGGCCTAATATTTGTAAATTAACTTTCTACTTTTATAGCGTTATATCGAAAGTTATTATGATTTCTTTTGATAAAGCCAGAGAAGTTTAGCATCTGATTAAATGAAATATAAATAACACAAGTTGGTGTAAAAAAAAGAAAAACGAAATCCAAGTAATGTGCGCGTTTAGCGTTGGTTACATGTTTAAGCCTATTTCAAGAATCAAGGAAATATATTTTTCCAGCTTGTTAGTTTATAATTTCATGGAATTTCTCGATTGTGTATATTTTTGCATGCGGAATTGCGTTCAGGGTCGCACCAAACAAGTATTTTCGTAGGTTTCCACTTTTTTTTTTTTTTGCCAATGCATAAGTGAGACTATTCTTGTCCATACGATCCGAATGTGAATATGCTTGGCGAGCATTATTTAATTCGAGTATCCCCTTTGTTTATGCTCTCTCTCTCTCTCTCTCTCTCTCTCTCTCTCTCTCTCTCTCTCTCTCTCAGGAAGTTTTTATCTATCAGGAATAACCAGAGGTCTGTTTTAAGAAATCGAGCACTAGGCCTATTGGTCATGCTCGTTTGCTTCTTATATATATATATATATATATAATATATATATATATATTATATATATATATATATATATATATATATATATATATATATATAATATATATATATATATATATATATATATATTATATATATATATATCTATATATATATATATATATATATATATATATATATATATATATATAATATATATATATATATATATATAGATATATATATATATATCCCAAAAAACTCATAAATTTCTGTTATGCAATGATACTTGACTGGATCGAACTAATTACTGGTTGTCAGTGGAAATATGAATTTGGGTGATATCACTCCCTTATGATTGGCCCACTTACGCAAATTCAGTCATAAATTTCACGGTTTGGATATGATTCGAAGATTTGAGGTAATAGGTTGAAGTGAAAAGGTGGAGTTAGTATTGTGGGTAGAGTAGAGGGGGGAAGGGGCGGTTGGGGTCTGTCGTCTCCCTACTTAACCAGATGGTGATTTTAAGGGTGTTCTGGTTGCTTGCGACCGACCTTCTTATTTTTTATATAGCGAGTCTGTTTCCCAGGTGCAAGGACAGGTCCTGGTGTTGGTCTGAAGGTTCTTATCTTTGCCTAAATAACAGACAGTGGCCCTGCATTGTAAACCTTGCAATGCCCGGAACTAGGCCTAGTCACCTGAAGGTAGCAGCAGAGGTTAGAGCCTTTCTCGAGGATGGTGTTTTATGCTCGGTCCTAGAAGCAGAATCAGAACTACCAACCACCCCCAACTTCTCTATTGAATCTAGGTGTCATTCTTGGTTGATTAGTTTAATGTCGCGGAGATTTTCCCTTCACATTCTATTGATACTTGCATGGTTTCATGCATCTTCGCTAAAATAATTGATAATACACTATAATATTAAATATTTGTTTCCACATTGCTCGAAATATACATTGGTAATATTGGTTATCCTGTGTTGAACGAGAATTTCAAATTGTTTCGTTTCTATAGTTTGAAGTAATTGCTATACTTTAAAATAATTACTATTACCGTAATTTTTTTTATGCTTGATATAAATATCATAGATTTGATATTTGTGCATCATTTGTTAGCTTTATTTTGCTTGATAGAGCTTTCACTGTAGAAAACAAAAATATTTTTCAGCGACGAGTTGTAGTTGCCAGTTAGTGAATTTCGAACGAAATTCTCTGAAATTTGTCGCTTCAGTTTTGGAATTTACTGTACAAGCAGAGCGCCCTAAAGGCAATAACTAGCAAGCTTCGAATTAAACCATCAAAGGGTTAATTAGGTATCTCAGAACTCTCAGCTACATAAACGTTATCGTTAATTGCATTTCAAGTAGTCTTCCAACATCAAACTGCTAATGACAAAAGATACAATGAGAAATTATTCTTATAGCGGAGGTGAGAAGACATAGTTTAACTGAGCCTAGTATTCGGGAACACGATCGAAATTGGTGCTGAAATCATCAATTTTGAAAAGTTTATAATGCAATAATTAAAACATCATTCAAATATGAATTTATGATATTTTAAAAGTAAATCTTATTAAGGATGAAAGTCAAAGATATAAGATTTTTTCTGCCTGAAGAAGTCTTCTTTTATCTTCAGTACTTTTGGAGATATTAGCATTTGAATAGTGATAGAGCTGGATCGGGGCCGGGTCGGGCTGGGCCGCCAGAAATGAAGCCATTTTCAGTAGTGACTTCGATTTGCAAATAATTAAAGTGGATTTTTATGGTTCACCGCCCTGTGTGAATGATGCTAAGTTTTTAATTACTTCAGTAATGAATAGCAAGAACATCCTTACGATCTTAACCTTAAGATAGTTTCCTAGAATCGAGAAGCAGTTGAACATTTTTTTATAGGTTCAAAGACCCTGTTCCTACTCTTAAGTGACCTTCGGTGGTTTAATAGACTTAACCTTGGGACTTGTCTACGTACCACCAAAAGATTGCGGAAAGAGAGAGTGGATTCCATATGTGAAGTCTACCATAGAACAGCCTGCTCTTTGAGTAATAGGGATTTAATTTTTTTTTTTATCAGATGTTTCCCTTAAAATGACATTTAGGAAGTTATCGTTCTGAAGCACCAAATCAATCATTATGAATTTCAAAACTAGTCAGCATCTATCTATTTATTCCAACATCATCCACTTTGCCTCCATTCAATTTTCTTCCCTAAACAATAGCCTGCCTCACATCTCACTAGATGACAGCCCTGGGAGGCATTGCAAGAATAGATGCAATGTATCAGAGACGAGATTGCAGTTGCACAAGCAAATCATGACCAACCGAAAGTTTGCCAAGTGAGGCATAAATCTGGGGCGTAAAGAATCGAGCGTCCGCCTCCCAAAGCGCAAGATTGTTATTAAATCAGGATATGAACCACATTTGTCCCCAGTGAGCTCTTCTCACGAGCGAAGTTCGCTCATTTGTCTTCAACGTATCCCGTTCTCTTCTTCGGAAGCCTGATTTTACTTTTTTTTTTTTTTTTTTTTTTTTTTTTTTTTTTTTTTTTTTTCTTTTTTTTCATACACTGTTGATGAGGGAATATTTCGTGATTGAATGATGCGATGTCATTGGCCATTTCAGCATTACTAAAATTTTTTATATATACTAGTTGAGCAACCCTATGCTGCCCGGGAAAACTCTGAATGACAACTGATAAACTATCCCTCTCTCTCTCTCTCTCGTCTCTCTCTCTCCTGCTCTCTCTACTCTCTCTCTCTCTCTCTCTCTCTCTCCCTGTTAAGATAGTTTCTTTCATTTACTTTAGCCAATATTTTTTACATTTTATATTCCATCACTTCTCACTCCATTCCTTATGGGGCTGAACTTGGACCTGAGGACACCAGGAGTGGCTCTGTTCATCCCAGAGACCTCAAAAACTTGGATTAGGCACTAATATCCTTCCTTTTTACATATTAATTTTCACCCCTTCTCACCCCTCTGCCATTCTTATTGGGGCTTAACGTGGACTTAAAGGGCATCGGGAGTGTCACTCTTCATCTCAGTGACCTCAAAAGCTGTGAATTAGCCAATAATATCTGAAGTTTTCAGTTACTTTTAGATGCCACCAACTTCCCACCCCCTCTTCATATCAGAGCTGAACTTAATCTTAATTAAAAGACATCGGGAGAGTCATATTTACCCAAGTGACCTTGAAGACTATAAATTAGACACTAATACCTGTCATTTTTTATTATTTTTACATGTCATCCTCTTCCCATCCCTTCTCACTCCTAACCACCCCCACCCCCCCCCCCACCCACTTCACATCGGAGCTAAACTTGGACTTGGAGGCTATTGGGAGTGACACTATTCATCTCAGTCACCTCAAAAACTATGGATTAGATACTAATATCTGTCATTTTCGA
>NC_061098.1:56961458-56966458 GCF_015104395.2 Macrobrachium nipponense | reverse complement strand
GTTTCTGTACCCTATGACACCATACTTTCACCGTTAAATGATGACTTCTACTATATCATGCAGTCTGACTTCGGCATCAGCACAAAAATCTCTCAGGAGTAGCAGACCAGATCTTCTGGCCACAATAAAATGGGTCCTCTGGTGTGAAGGAGATTTTCCACTCAAGTTATCGCCCCTCCGAAGTAAAAGCTTCATTAATTATTTAGATTTCGTAATGGTAATCTCTTTCAGAATTCTCAAAAACAAAAAAAAAAAAAAAAAAAAAAAAATCGGAAATTCGCCATTCAACTTTTTTTCTCAACTTTTTCTGAATAGAGTCCTTGCAGACTGAACCAGAAGTAGTTCTTTCTTGGTAATATTTCCTTTCAGGAAAGATCTGCCGCATAAATTAATATTCATTGTCAGTAGGGAACAGACCTGAAATAAAGCCGACTCAAAAGGCTACAAAACGTTTGCAACAAAAAAGTGTTGACGTCATACAGGAAGGTGTCAGTTCGAAAATTTTGGGATGTTTTTATACATTATTACTCTTACTCGATATCCGCTAGTCCGGGAAAAATGCCGAAATGTCAGAGGTAAAGATCGGTGTAAAATCTAATAGTTTTATCTATTTGGTGCAAAAGAAAATAAAAATGTAACTGCACGTTCTATAATGAAGAAGAACTTGGATTAAACCAACTCTACTCACAGTAAACCGGTCTGATTATTGGTGATGAATTAATATCTAGGCACTAATTACGTTCAATAACTTTGTCTTAGTTCATCTATTCAATTTCACAGACAGGAATTTATCACTTGGAATAAATGTCTTCTAAATCATCTAGATGCAGCCAGTGCGGTATCAATGTTGCCATTAGAATACAACGACTTGAGGAATGAGCCAATATAAGGCTAAATTTGGAAAATAAACGAGATCAATGCTACAAGAATTAAACCTTAATGACGTCAGAGATCACTGTTTTGGTGCTTGAGATCTGGATTGCAGGAGACCTCCAGAAATATTTGCAAAATCGTTAATTATGGGGCAGTGAGGCCACGAACTCGAAAACGAAATACACTCGGAAAAAATAAAAAACGATCCAGAGAGAAAATGACAGTGACAGAACAACATTGGTACGTAAAAGAGCGGATTTGAACGGTAAGAGAACATAAAAATAAGTTAGAAATGAAAATTTATCCAAAAGACGGTAAAAAAAAAAATACTAATTTTGTGAGAAAAACACCGGGGCTGACAGAGAGAGAGAGAGAGAGAGAGAGAGAGAGAGAGAGAGAGGAGAGAGAGGGATCCAGCGAAGTAGGGTGAAAGGTATATAGATATAAAATACTTAAAAATTCTCGTGTAAAGGGAATTTAAAAAAAAGTTTCAATGTTGAAACGAACACCTTTAGCACATAAATAATAGAGAACAACCTAAAAGAGAGAGAGAGAGAGAGAGAAATAAAAATATAATGTTATGCAGAGTTTATGTCAGTGGAGACTCCTGCTCTTCACAAGTAAGCACCTAAATAATTTGAAAAAGCAAAATTGGACAGTGGCAATGAATTATTATTATAGCTATATACACGTATCTCTCTCTCTCTATCTCTCTCTCACACACATACAGACAGATATATATATACATATATATATATATATATATATATATATATATATATATATATATAACTATATATATATATATATATATATATATATATATATATATATAATATTCATTATGTCAAACCCTAAATATCCTTATCTGCTTATCAGTACCTCTGGTCCTTCCCTCAACAATTTCACTTCAAAATTGCGCATTTTGCATGTATCGTATATTTTGTTTAAATGTTTAAATGAATACTGACAAAAAAAAAAAAACAAGATGAGAGACTGAAGTGATCTTCAAACACTTCAAATTATCGTAAAAATGGGACGATTAGCGAATCTTTTGAAAGAAACCATCTCGAAATAATAATGCTTTGCTTTTGCCTGAAGGCAATCAAAGTCATATTTATAATACAAAATGCTATGAATGTCAAGGACTCTTTCCTTCCTCACTGTATCTACTTAGTTCTAAGATCTCAGAAGACATCGTTGTCAATTGAGTTATAGACTTTTATTCCTTCTACCTGCTGCATTTTTGCTTTTACTGTTAAATTGTAACGCCCCAAGACAATATAACATGACCCCCGAAGAACGTCGTGTTTCCCTAAATAACACAAATTGACGACTGGCGTCTGAATCAGTGATTTTTATGTATCTTCAGGAACTACAGTATTTTATTTGTAGCACGAAATCAACCACGAAATTAAAACATGTCAAGTTTATGAGTCATATGTTTGAGAAAGCTCTTCTCATGTTAGACAAAGAATTATTAGGTATATTTTCCAGGTCTGAGAAAACACAACTGATCATAAAATTATTCCCTGCTTGTCCTAATGTCCTACACTAATTTTCCGTTCAGGGCAATCACTGTCTCTCCAGAATTCTGTGACAATAAATCAAGAAAGTAGTTGGCCAAGTCTCTGTCTACTCTCACATCTTAAAGTAATAATAATGTTCAGATTTCTAATCAAAATGTTTTCACGCCGTTGAAGGGTTTTCGTCTTGGGTAATAACGCGACGTTTCTCTCTCTCTCTCTCTCTCTCTCTCTCTCTCTCTCTCTCTTCTCTCTCTCTCCGCTCTCACCTATGTTCTACTGCTTGCATTGCGAGAGAGAGAGAGAGAGAGAGAGAGAGAGAGAGAGAGAGAGAGAGAGAAGGAAATCATCTTTATAAAGGAACAGGAAACCTTTTTTTTCCGAAATTGCCACTATTTGCCAATTTAGGAAGCTAAGAACGTCCTTGCCAATATCTTAAGTCCCCAAAATACGCAAACATGTTTACAGACATTGACTGAACACAACCATACACGTTTTTTTCCTTTCTGAGCTTTTTGCCAAATCGAAATCTACTGAGCAAGGACGTTATTAGCTTCCTAAATTGGCAAATAGTAATAATTTTGCAAGAAAAAAAAACGGAAAAGATTCCCAAGGAATATTTAAGAGGGTTCGGTTTTCCTCTGGATATGGCATACTCGTATTTTTGTTAAAAATACTGGTTAGATTTTGCAGTCAACTATTTTGTTCAATTACCTTTACATCCCCTTTACTGAATTTCCCCTATGCTAGCGAACAGCGAAAATTCCATGCTGAACAACATCGTTATATTGACAAGCTTTTCCTTCTCTTACCTCTCGCATAAATCCGTCTCAAATTGTTTTCTTTTTGCTATAAAGAAATTTGGGAGATTGCTGTCGTCCATCTCCATATGATTAGTCTTCTTCAATTCCGTATGATTTCATGTTTGTGGCTTTAACACTTTTCAGGGAACTTAAGTAGATTCTCAGTCTATCTGAAATGGAAAACATGACCGTCTTGACAAGAAGCATCAATCATCATTGCGAGACTTCAGATCAGGAAAAGGGAAACGAATTGAACCAGTGCCTGTCTTACCCTAGTTCTGATATAAGTACTTTGTACTAAGTCAACTGTGGAGGGCAGCAAACCGGGATGGCAACCTTATCCCAAAAGTTGACAATCTATAGCTTCCTTGATTAGAATTCATAACCACTTTTGGTTTCTGGGAGCAATTTAACGTTTAAAAGGTGTATAGGAAATTTCTAGAAATCAGACAAGGACTCTCAAATGGACAGTCACGAAGGATTTTGAATAGAAAGTCACAAATCACAAAGACTTTTGAAGTTGACGTCCCTGAAGGATCGTTAGAATTGATATCCACCAGGACCTTGAATCGATGTCATAAAAGACTTTTAGAAGTGGTAGTCACGAAGACTTGAACTGGTGTCCCTAAAGAACTGTTGGAATTGTTAGTCTCGAAAACGATTTTTAGAACTGATGGTCTAATGAGGACCGTCAATTGATGACGTCTGTGAAGGACCTTTTGAATTGCTGGCAATAAGGCCTTTGAATGGATAGTCATAAGGACCCTTGTATATTGTCTCTAAGGACTTATGGAATTGATATCACAAGGATTTTTGAATTGATAGTCACGAGGACTTTAGACTTATCGTCCTTAAAGGACTTCCGATGGATTAGTCCCAAAGGACCGTCGGAACTTGATAGTCAAAAAGATTCTTGAATTGTGTCCCTAAAGGACTTGGAATTAATAGCACAAGGACTTTTGAATTGATATCACAAGACTTGAATTGATGTCCCTAAAGGATTCTTGACATGGATAGTCACAAGGACCTTTGATTTTGACGTCCCTAAAGGACTTTTGGAATTGATAAGTCTCGAAGACCTGAATTGATCATCACTAGGATGTGGAGTTATTAGTCACAAAAAACTTGGGATTTTCTATTTATTCTTAGAGTAAGCTTTTTAAAGCGAATTTAGGCTGAGAGACATTTATTTATCTGGCGTGATTGATTTGCAAGCTTTACGAAAAATAATGAGAATTGGAAACGTAGAGGCATACACCTTCGGGAACGACAGATCATTTTGTTATTTAATGCTTTCCTCGCTCAAAGGATAACCATCAACCATATCATGCATGTAAATATGGGTGTTTTGCTACCTGATAACCTCCCACGTGGGGAGAGAGAAGTTAATTTTCAAAAAAGAAAAATAAAAAAATAAAAATCATCCACAATGAATTAATGGACAGGAGTAGCTCTATCTCAGTATTATGAATAAACAATAGAAATGAATTTCCTTCCATTTGACTGATCGCATTTTTATCAATTATTACCACGTTGAAGTGGCGTATTTATCAAACACTATTCTAACAAGGTCCCAAGAAAGCTGAAATTCTCTTACGTCGATGATTAAAAGAAGTTGAACTAACGAAGGGAAAATTAAGATATGCCTATCAATACCCTGACATTGGTGAGAAAGAGAGAAATCCAGCAATACCAGAAATTTTGACAGATATGATGCCCACATGGCTCCTAGTATGTCCCCAGCTAAAGTGTCTATTTTCAGGCCAGAAATTTCCCAAATAAAGAACATTTTCGAAGG
>NC_061098.1:56954602-56960958 GCF_015104395.2 Macrobrachium nipponense | reverse complement strand
CTGCAAAATATTGGCCAGGAGTCGAAAACGAATAAGGCACAGATTCCATAGACAGCGTGCCCTCCACATGCGCACACACTCATTTTCTTTCAGTTCTGAACCAAAACTAGACTTTCAAAATAATGGCCATTTGCCCAGTAACGTCTAAGCTATACTACTTCCAAAGGCGGTGTCTCACAAACACATTTGCTTTCAACATACGACCTTAGAACTTGCGTTCGTTAAGGCAGTACCAAAAGGAGTGTATATGTGAAGTAACGCTTGTATGTCAGTAAAGCTACAGTCTTCACGGTACATATACATTTGGGTATACAAGTATCTGTTTTTCATATGCCTACTACATTACAATATTGTTTTCCATAATCAGGTCTTTTGTAATCATGTTAAAAGGTTTCAAAACCTTTAAAATACTCGGAGTATTATATTTTTGAGCCTTAGTAATTCTCACAGAATATGGTTGATATACGATGTTTCTTATCTTAAAGATACGGATTTTATATGATACTTCGTACTTTAAAGAAACCATCGCGTTTAGATAATTTGTCCTTCCATTTTGAAGGAACCGTGGTTTTTTAGATATATTGTTTCTCTTTTTAAGAAACCATGGTTTTTAGATGATGTTTCACTATTTAAGACACCATGGGTTTTAAATTTTGTTTCTCCTTTTTAGGAACCATGGTTTCTACATGATGTTTCCATTTTTAAGAAACCCTAATTTTTTAATGTCGTCTCTCTTGTTAAAGAACCATGGTTTTTAGATGATGTTTCTCTTTTAAAAAATATCATGGTTTTTAGATGATACTTCCATAATGAAAACGTAGTTTATAATTTTTTTTTTTTTTTTTTTTTTAAGGATCCGTGGTTTTTAGATGATTTTTTTCTGTTTAAGGAACTATGGTTTCTAAACTTCATTTCTCTTTTTAAGTCACCATGGTTTTTAGATGATGTTTCCCAGTTTAATAATCCACGACTTTTAAAGTTTGTTCCTCTGCTTAAGGAACCATAGTTTCTAGATGTTTCCATTTTTAAGAACCCTTTATTTTTTTAGATGGCGTTTCCCTTAAAAAGAAAAATAAATATGGATTCCAAACATTTTTAAGAAACTATGGTTTTTAGGGGATATTTCTCTTTTTAATGAACCATACTTTTTAGACATTGCTTTCTTTCTTAAGAAACCATGGTTTTAAACGTTGTTTCTCTTTCTAAGGGATCATGGTTTTTAGATGATGTTTCTCTTTTCAAAGAACTATGGTTTTTATATGATTTTTCTATTAAATAACCATGATCTTTATATGATGCTTCCCTTTTAAGTAACCGTGGTTTTAAACGTTGTTTCTCTTATCATGGATCGTGGTTTTTATGTGGTGACTGACTCCCTTTTTAAGAAAAAAAATGGCTTTTATTTGATATATCTCACTTTTTTTTTAAGAAACCCTGTGTTTTATATGATGTGACCCTTTTTGAGAAAATCACGGATTTTTTTATAATGTTCCCCATTAGAGTAAGACAGTATTTATATGATAAATCAGCGTCAAAAGATGTGTAAGGTTTGTTTTTTAGAAGCTCCTTAGTTATGAGATTTTTGATCCGGTTATTAGTTAACAGCAATTAAGTGTGATGATATACTTGAACAATACTATCAATTCAAGTAAGATTACAGAATAACTGAAGTACCTTGACTATTTATCAGAGTAGCCATGAACAACAGGAGACACAACAAAATCAAATGATCGATGGAAACAAGAAAGATGAATGAAGTGAGGATGAAATTGACAGCATAGGGGGGAAGGAACCAGCAAACTCCGTTGCTTTTGTTGGTGCAAAACTCTCCAAGATCTGTCACAGCTCAAAAATTTATATGCTATGGCAAATGTAAGTCTTTTTATGGGGCCTTAAAAAGGGATTACACTAACACTTAGCTTAAATTAACACCTTCTTCATGATTCTTTACTATTATGAGATGAGACGTCACGAGTTATTCACACAATTTGTGAAAGACACTAATTGTAACAGTTTCCACAAGTTCCGTATCTTTTTAATTCACACATAAAGGGCTTGCGAACGAGAGTGTTGCTCAAGAATCATTAAGTGTATTATGATGAGGAGCAAGTTTTTTTGTGCTATTAATGCCTCTATTAATTATATGATTATTAACACATTGAAAGTGCCTTTGTCGGTAGTTAGTCATCGAAAAATGCTGAAAGTAATCACTTGTGTAAAACTGCCTCATGGATATATCCTTAAAAAGTATTTTATTTTTATATTTATTTTTGTTTTTTTGTTAAGTTTGTTTTATTAAATCTAATACCGTCTCATGTCGGATACTGTAAGAGCCGCCCCTTCTACGAAGGGACCTTATTTTTCTTACTGATTAAAGCATGAAAATTGCATCTCTCGTGAAGACAGGTAATTTGTCAAGTACTGGTTTTGAAATTTGCCTAATATCCTTTAAAGTGACTTTGTAAAGAGAATTGGTGTATCAATATATAACAAGACGAATAGAAGTATAAATGGCGTGATTTGGTTATTAACTTCAATTTTGAGAAGGCCTGTGTTCATGTTGTAACGGAGTTATAGTCCTTGATGAAAAGGTTCTACGATAATCTAGCACTGGTGTTGTGTTTATGTATCTGGCGGTTAGTGCATTGATTACTTGGACCCTGTTAATGTTGTAAAGGACGAGGTGATTTGTTGTGATACACATATTTTTGACTTTAAGTGGACTGAAGACCCTATTGGTGTAAAGAGATATATATATATCTATATATCATATATATATATATAGTATATATATATATATATATATATGATATATATATATATCTATATCTATATAGATATATATATATATATATATATATATATATATATATATATATATATATATATATATATATTATATATATCTATATATATATATATATCGATATATATATATATATCTATTCTATATATCTATATCTATATATCTATCTATATATATCCTCTATATATATATCTATATAGATATATATATATCTATATATATATATATATATATATATATATATATATATATATACTATATATATATATCTATCTATATCTATATAGATATGATCTATCTATTTATATATCTATATATATATATATATCGATATATATATATATATGTATATATCTCTATATCTATATTAGATAATCTATAGATAATATATATATATATATAAATATCTATAGTATATATTATCTATATATATATATATATATATATATATATATTACATATCTGTGTGGTGGGTGTTCTAATCTGTCTTGCATACATATTGATCTACAGTTTTTTTTATATTGCTTTGCAGATGCAGGGTAATTCTTTTGATATGCAAAGTTCATTGCTTGTGTTTCTTTGGTTTCGAAGATTAATTAATTGTAGAACATTGATCTGTGGCTGAGTGTGTGTAGTGTGAACATGGTGTATTATCCTTAGAAATTCCTTATCTTACCAAGAAAATAAAGTTCATCGTATTTCATGCACCCATATCTATATTTCTCATTTGCTCTGATTTTGGTGACCTTGAGCTATAAAGGAACCAAAATTCCATTGTTTGGGTATCGTAGTTCTAGAATCGATTAACATTAAGGAAAACTTTGTCTTGTCTGAATAGCAATACATAATATGTCCGTCCGACACCATCTGTTGCTTTATCAATCTAGCCACAACAGCCAGACTACCCGTAAGGGGGTAGGGCCGCCAGTGCACCTCATGTGGTGCACTGTAGGCATAAGTTAAGGATCTTTGCAGAGTTCCTATGGCCTCTAGCTGCAACCCCTATCATTCCTTTTACTGTACTTCCTTAGATATTCTCTTTTTTCCATCTTACTTTCTACCTTCTCCTAACAATTGCTTCATTGTTCAATTGCGAGGTTTTCCTCCTGTTACACCTATCAACCCTTTTACTGGCAGTTTCCATTTCAGCGCTGAATGGCCTCATAGGTCCCAGTGCTTGGACTTTGGCCTAAATTCCATATTCACTTCAACAACCAGATTGCACTAGCTTTAACTTTTGTTTTTAGAAGCTTAATAAGGACAAAAAATATAGTTTTAAGATCTTGCGGATATGAATTACGGAATCAGATTCGTTCCCACCAGAATTGCATTACACTTGCATTTGTATAATTTAAAAACAACTGCTGCACACGTATTTTGCATTATCTAGTAGATCTTATATGATCATATCCATAACAAAATCTAAACTTTTTTGGAGTTCCATCAATAGAGCAAACATTTGTGTTGAAAGATGTAATGTGCCAGAAACGTCAAGATTGGATCCAGTGAATAAAAAATTCGAGATCCCAAGATCTCACTTTTCATAATAGATTAAGTAACCATTTCAACATTATGTTGTTATGTATGTCTCTGCATATTAGGTTTCTGGGAATACACAATTGTATGATCAATGACCTTTACAAGATAAGGACACCCGAAAGTTCTACGTTAGAAACGACAGACAATTTTTCAAGAATTCCAAATTTGATACAACAAATATTTTCAGCTATTTGGTACTTTTATCTTGTCGCAAGAAATACTTCTGATTCCTGATATCATAGGAAAGAAGAGTTT
This sequence comes from Macrobrachium nipponense, assembly GCF_015104395.2. Classification (NCBI taxonomy): domain Eukaryota; kingdom Metazoa; phylum Arthropoda; class Malacostraca; order Decapoda; family Palaemonidae; genus Macrobrachium; species Macrobrachium nipponense. The sequence goes on along the minus strand of NC_061098.1, from coordinate 56,956,358 downwards.
TGTATTAAAAAATAATTTCAGTAAATCATGAACTTTCCTTCTGGTAAATAACTGTCACTGTTCATTTGATAAAATTATAGCTAGCAAACAGCTGAAGAAAAAAACGTACTCAATTTTTTTTTATTATTATTTTCAAGACTAGTGGTACAGATATCAGTAATTTTTTTTTTTAGCGCGAAACCATACATTCTGTGATTGAAAATTTAAATTAAATCAAATATCAAGCAGACTGAAGAGTTTAATCTTTGCTATCATTCTTTCGGAGAAAATATTCACAAGTAATTAGGGTTCGAGAATAAGAATATAAAGAAAAAAAAAACTACCTTCTCTTCCTCCTCCTCCTCCTCCTTTTCTTCTTCTTCTTAGCCAGCAGATCCCGGGAGCGCTTCCTCTTCGCAAGCGTCTTTTATCGGCCACTTGCATAATGCAAAAGGAAAGGGAAGGGAAAAGGCAGCATATTTAGAGACATAACACATTCCAGCAGAGGTTTTGCATCAGAAGTTCGTTTCGCCAAAGGAAAGAAAACGTCGCTGTTTTCTTCCGGAAGCTGCAATATTGGACGAGAGTTTCTTCTTCTGTGTCAATAAGAGAAAAATCAGTATATTACGTGTTGATTGATGAGGATTTTAGTCAGAGAAAACATGCAATAATGGCAGGATTTAGAATGAAATTATTTAAAAAGAACTTCATAAGCCTATCTGCAAACTCACAGTTGTACATGTTATCTTCCGGACATAATAAATTCCCTTATTTTTACCCTAATGTTTTTCTACTTCAAGCACTATAACTTTATCATTATATTAACAAGAGTCAGCGTAAATTTCACCACCTTAATTCTTCTGTTGATATCCAAAATTAACGGACGAAGGAAAGAAGATTAAACGCAGGGTATTGAAGACTGAAGATTCATATAAACGGCCCGCTCTCTCTCTCTCTCTCTCTCTCTCTCTCTCTCTCTCTCTCTCTCTCTCTCTCTCTCCTCATAGGCATTGAGAATATTGTGAAGTAAGTCGGAATTTAATGGTTTTACAATCCACCGCTGTGGTGAAAATAATGATGAAATGAATTCAAGACGAAGTGGACAAAGAACGAATGAAAAAGGAAAACGGACATCGTGAAAGATTGAAGTTTACACAAAAATTAAAAGCATAAGTCTTAAGAGAATAATTACACACAAAAGCATTCTCCTTAATATTGATGAGACTAATGAAACAACGCTTTGATCATTTTCTTTTTTTCGAAACTTTAAAAATCATTTCTTCGGACCTTGCAGTCAAGGCGGCTCACTTTATGAGCGTTGACACCATTCCTCTAATATAAGAAGGCTCAATCCGAACCTGGCCCGAAGGATTAGATATTTTTAAGTGGCTAGGAACCCATTGGTTACCTAGCAACGGGACCTACAGTTTATTGTGGAATACGAACCACATTATATCGAGAAATTAATTTCTATCACCGGAAATAAATTCCTCTGACTCCGCGTTGGCAGAGCCGAGAATCGAACTTCGGACCACCTTTGGTAGGCGAGAGCGAAAACCAGTCGTCCAACGAGGAACTAATTCCGAATGAAAGATGTTTGTTTATGTAATGAAGAAAATCATTTATAAAAATTTGTTCTTTGTTCTGCTATTTTTTTAAGCTTGCAGGAATGAGAGGGTGAATATCATTGCTGGTCTCCCGCCAGAATTTGGGGGAGAGATGAAAATTCTAACCAGATAAAGTTAAAGAAGTCGGACAGCCAAGTAAGGAGGAACTA
>NC_061098.1:56929602-56947102 GCF_015104395.2 Macrobrachium nipponense | reverse complement strand
GGAAATGAAATATCATTGTGTCACAGATGTAAATATTCATATGCTTAGATCTAGAAATCTGTTGTTTATATATGTTAATATGTGCTTTAAATCTGAGCTACTTAGATATTTCATTGATATAATAACACTGAACGTTTTTGAAACATTTGGTTAACTGAATCGTTACGACTGAAACATTTTATTCATCAAAATACACGATAAAATACACGGGTTCAACACCGGCACTTATACAACCAACCCGCAGAATATAATTTCAGACTTAAAGGGATTTTTGTATTATTGCACATAATCTTTCTCTCTCTCTCTCTCTCTCTCTCTCTCTCTCTCTCTCTCTCTCTTGCTTAGAATATGTTTTCATAAGTACGTTATTCCAGACTGTAATAAATATATAGCAAAAATTCAACATGAATAGTTTTAGATTCTTAGAGCGGAGGTGAGAAGACATAATTTAACTATGCCTAGTATTCGGGAAAACGATTGAAAATATGGCAAACGATACAATGCAAAATGACTCTTCATAGCAGAGGTGAGAGGAAATAGTTTAAGCCTAATATACGGGAAAACGAAAAAAAATGGTGCTGAAATCATCAATTTTGAGAAAATTAAAATGCAATAAATAAAACATTATTTAAATGTAAATTTATGACATTTTAAAAGTAAGTATTTTTAAGGGATGAAATTCAAAGATATAAGTTTTTATCTGCCGAAAGAAGTTTTCTTTTATCTTCAGTACTTTTGGAGATATTAGCATTTGAATAGAGATAGAGCTGGACCGCCACAAATGAAGCCATTTTCAGTAGTGACTTCGCTTTACACGTAATTAAACTGGATTTTTATAGTTCACCGCCCTATTTGAATGATGCGAAGTTTTTAACTCCTTCAGTAATGATTAGTAAGGAACATCTTTACGATTTTAATCTTAAGCTAGTTCCTAGAATCGAGAAGCAGTTGAACATTATTTTATAGGTTCAAAGACCCTGCTCCTAATTTTAAGCGACCTTCGGTTGTTTAATAGACATAACCTTGGGACTTGTCTACGTACCACCAAAAGTGTGCGGAAAGAGAGAGCGGATTCCATATGTAAAGTCTACAATAGAACAGCCTGCTCTTTGAATAAGATGGATTTTGTTTTTTTATCAGATGTTTCCCTTAAAATAATATTTAGGAGCTTATCGTTCTCAAGCACCAAATCAATCATTATGAATTTCAAAACTAGGCAGCACATATCTATTTATTCCAACGTCATCCTTTTTGCCTCCATTCAATTTCCTTCCCTAAACAATAGCCTGCCTCACATCTCACTAGATGACAGCCCTGGGAGGCATTGCAAGAATAGATGCAATGTATCAGAGACGAGATTGCAGTTGCACAAGCAAATCATGACCAACCGAAAGTTTGCCAAGTGAGGCATAAATCTGAGGCGTAAAGAATCGAGCGTCCGCCTCCCAAAGCGCAAGATTGTTATTAAATCAGGGATATGAACCACATTTGTCCCTCGGGGGCTTCTCACGAGCCAAGTTCGTCTCTGTCTCAACGTAATACCTTTCTCATCTCCGGAAGACAGATTTTATTGTTTTTTTTTTTTTATACACTGTTGACAAGGGAATATTTCGTGATTGAGTGATGTAGATGTCATTGGCCATTTCATCATTACTAACATTCTTTATATATACTAGCTGACCAACCCGGTGCTGCCCAGGAAAACTCTGCCTGACAACCGATAAACTCTCTCTCTCTCTCTCTCTCTCTCTCTCTCTCTCTCTCTCTCTCTCTCTTTCCTGTTAAATAGTTCCTTCATTTACTTTATCCAGCATTTTTGACATTTTATATTTCATCACTTCTCACCCCAATCCTTATGGGGCTGAACTTGGACTTAAAAGACATCAGGAGTGGCTCTGTTCAACCCAGAGACCTCAAACACCAATGATTAGGCACTAATATCCGTCAGTTTTTACATTTGAATTTTCACCCCTTCTCTCCCCTCTGCCATTATTATTGGGGCTGAACTTGTACTTAAAGGACATCGGGAGTGTCACTAATCATCTCAGTGACCTCAAAAGCTGTGGATTAGCCAATAATTTCAGTAGTTTTCAGTTGTTTTTAGATGTTACAAACTTCCCACCCCCTCTTCTTATCAGAGCTGAACTTAATCATAAAGGACATCGGGAGAGTCATTATTTACCAAAGTGACCTTGAAGACTATATATTAGACACTAATATCTTGCATCGACTAAATAAGCAAATCTGGAAGCTCCTTGGCCCACTGAGACCAACTTTAGATAATGACCCTGAAATTAAGGGGCTTCATTCCGTCATCTTTCAGGCGGAGCGAAGCGAGACATTCCCAGTTACTGTATTGAATTATTTTTGTATCACTCCTACTGGAATTGGAATATATCTTCCTCCTTTAATGTTTTAACACGCTAGTCTATGTATCCTTTAAAAAAAAATACTGCTTTACGGATACAAACTTAGATGACAAAGGGCTAGCATTTTTTTTATACAACTCAAAGTGTTTAGCAGACGACTTGGCTTTGTTTTCTTCAGTCTCGACGCGACTGAATCTAATCAAGAGTTCTCTCTCCACACCTTGTCCTTGACCTCCCTACGCAGCTGACCGATCTCCCTGACTTTAATTACATTCTCTACCTTTATGCCCACACTTTAGTTTCTCTAAAAATAAAACGTCCTATTCCTCCCAGCAATACACAACAGCCGGTAAGCCATTCTCTCAATAACGTTATTTTGTAGGTTTCAGTAGTTAATGGATTGCTCTGTATATAAGAATTTGTTTGGTATTTTTAGTCCCAAGTTCGGTTCTCTCTCCCTACTTCTGTTATTTTGTTCTCTTCATTATCTGAATTGGACTATAGAGTGTATATCATATGCTTCATCCCTTTGGCCTATGCTCTAAATAAAATAAAATAAAGTGCAAAAGAATTCCAGTCGTAATGTTAGGTTTCCTTTACGGAAATCCAGGATTTTAATTTGAAATCACATCATCACGGCCATTATAGAAAATAGCACCAGATGGCCATATGTTAAAATTCGCTTCGCTAATTGCAAGTCATTGCAGGATAAATCAGTTTGTTATGGAGCGCAGTTCCTTTCAACACTGCACTCGCAAGCTATGCATAATGAGCTGGATTATTTGAAAGTTTGAATCAGTTAGCTTCTATGGAATATGACATTCGGAATCCATTTCCTTAAATATGCACGAAACAGAAAGAGGAAGTCCCATGCCTCTCAGTTTCTTCGTGGAACAATAACGAATGAGTTTCTTAGAAAATTTTATAACTTAGAATATACAGGAACAGCAGCTCGAGCATGTTCCCAAGAACGTCTTCACAACTTTCTAAAACATAGGGTAGAAAATATTTATTACATCAACACTCCCACGATCAACTTGTTATATTTTTAAGGAAGAATATTAACCAAACTTTTCTTTATTTAATATTGTAAAGCAAAAGATTTTGTATAAAAACATTCAGTCCTCCCCCAAAGCATGGAATACAAGTCACGCTTCCTTGAAGTGACTTATATGGTGCTGTTTTAACAATTAACTAACAGCTGTCAAAATGAAAGAGTGAAACCCTTAAATTCTACCTAATTATGACATTTATTTTGTGTTTAAGGATAATTACATATAAACTGGAAAGAGAACCATAACAGGGAATATTATGAACTTAGGTCAGAGGTTTTGAATGAATGTTTGTCCAGTCCTAAGAATTTGGAATAGATGAAAGCGATTCACCGACATCTCATGACATGCAGAGAAGACTGGTGTCCGCTCAATACACTCAATTCAACTCAAAAAGAACAGACGAATGAAGACTAATGAAGCATTGTGGAGTCTTCGTCCTTCGAAATTTTTTACTGAAATTCCTTTAAAAAAAGAAGGGGGTTAAAATAATGAAGGATAGGGTGGTCTTAAATTAGGAAAAATATATCATTGCCAAATGATGCTTAAGGGCTTCGCTTTGGTTACCAAGAGTGAATTTATTTTTTTAGCAATAAAGAGCGTAATATCTCTGTAAGATATAATCACAAACCCATTTCCAGGTGAATTTCTGGAATTTGCCAGAAATTTTTTAACTGTATTTGTGGATTATTTAGTATTATTTTGAACATTTTCCGTTATCAATGACAATTGAAAAGAAACCTGAACGTAAGTAATGTTTAATTAATGTAGAGTTTAGGATTGTAGTCTTTATTGGCGAATGTCCAAAATAGAAAAAGTTACTTGGCAGTTATTTGGTTCTAGTCACGTTAAATGCCTTTGTTGGGATCCACTTACAGTTATTACTGATACACTGCAGAGTGAAGAGCTCTATTAGGTTATAAGTGATTGTTCTACAATATTTTATTTTAATAACTTTTAACGGAGAATTATGAACAGTAAGGCACCAATAGATAATTCTAAAAGCAAACAAATGCTTACTTCAGAAATAATGTTATTACAAAATGTTTTAATTGTATCACAATAAAAAAAGGCTATGGAAGATATATAAATTTACGCACACACTCCTTTTCTTTCAGTTCTGACCCAAAACTAGACTTTCAGAACAGGCCCTCTGCCCAGTAACGTCTATGCGATGTCACTTCTAAAGGCGTTGTCTCACAAACACATTTGCTTTCAACATACGACCTTAGACCTTGCGTTCGTTAAGGCAGTACAAAACGAAGTGGATATCTGAAATAACGCTTGTATGACACAGTAAAGCTACAGTCTTCATGGTAGATGTACATTTGTGTATACTAGTTTCTGTTTTTATTATGTTTACTATGTTACAAAGATTACTGTCCATGATCAGGTCTTATGTAATCATGTCAAAATGTTTCAAAGTTTTATATTTTTGAACCTTAGTAATTCTCACAGAAATGATTGCTATGCGAAGTTTCTTATCTTAAAGATACGGATTTCATATGATACTTCGTACTTTAAAGAAACCATAGCTTTTAGATATTAATGTGTCCTTCTTTAGAAGAACCATGGGTTTTAGATAATGTTTCCATTTTGAAGAAACCATGGTTTTTTTAAATATATTGTTTCACTTTTTAAGGAACCATGGCTTTTAGATGATGTTTCGCTATTCAAGACACTATGGCTTTTACATATTGTTTCTCCTTTTAAGGAACCATGGTTTCTAGATGATGTTTCCCATTTTAAGAAACCACAGTTTTTTAATGTCGTCTCTCTTGTTCAAGAACCATAGTTTTTAGATGATGTTTCTCTTTTTAAAAATATCACGGTTTTTAGATGACACTTCCATAATGAAAAAAATGGTTTATAAAAGCTTTTGTTTTTTAAGGATCCATGGTTTTTAGATATTTTTTTTGTTTTTGTTTAAGGAACTATTGTTTTTTTTTTTTTTTTTTTTTTGTTTTTTTTTTTTTTTTTTTTTTTTTACATTATTCCTCTTTTTAAGTAACCATGGTTTTTAGATGATATTTCCCAGTTTAATAATCCACGGTTGTTAAAGTTTGTTCCTCTGCTTAAGGAACCATAGTTTCTAGATGTTTCCCTTTTTAAGAACGCTTCATTTTTTTAGATGGCGTTTCCCTTAAAAAGAAAAATAAATATAGTTTTTAAATATTTTTAAGAAACCATGTTTTTAGATGATGTTTCCTTTTTTAATGAACCCTACTTTTTAGACTTAGTTTTCTTTTTTTAAGAAAACATGGTGTTCAAGCGTTGTTTCTCTTTCTAAGGGATCATGGTTTTTAGATGATGTTTCTCTTTTTAAAGAATTATGTTTTTTATGTCTTTTCTATTCTTAAATAACCATGGTTATTAGATGATATATCTCTTCTTAAGGAACCGTGATTTTTATATGATGCTTCCCTTCTAAGAAACCGTGATTTTAAACATTGTTTCTCTTGTTATGGATCGTGGTTTTTATACGGTGACTCCCTTTTTACGAAACTGTGGCTTTATATGATATATCTCCCTTTTTTTTTTTTTTTTTTTTTTTTAAGAAACCATGGGTTTTACATGATGTGACCCTTTTTAAGAAAATCACTGATTTTTAATAATGTTCCCCATTTGAGGAAGGCAATTTTTATACGATAAATCAGCGTCAAAAGATGTATAAGGTTTGTTTTTTAGAAGCTCCTAAGTTATGAGATTTTTGATCCAGTTATTAATTAAGATACTATCAATTCAAGTAAGATTACAGAGTAACTGAAGTACCTTGAATATTTTTCCGAGTAGCCATGAGCAACAGGAGACACAACAAGAGCAAATGATCGATGGAAACAAGAAAGATGAATGAAGTGAGAATGAAATAGTCAGCATATGGGGGAAGGAACCAGCAAATTCAGTAGCTTTTGTTGGTGCAAAACTCTCCAAGATCTGCCACAGCTCAAAAATTTATATGCTATGGCAAATTTAAGTCTTTGTAAGTGGGTTTTTATAAGTTCCCCTTGTCCTAAATCTTTTTATGGGGCCTTAAAAAGGAGATTACACTAACACTTTGCTTAAACTAACACCTTCCTCATGATTCTTTCTATATTATGATGAAGGAGGGTGAGGGTCTATCTTTTTGAAAACTAGATAAAAAAAAAGAGGGATCTTCTTGTTTATTGCTATTATTTTATATTGGCAAATTCTCCAGATATGATCTGTACTGGTGGCATGTAACGAGAAGGTACCTCAATTACTTCCTGTTGATTTTTATAGCATTTTTTGTAAAGTGAATCAAACTTGGAAGGCCATTGACTAATTAGGCACGCATCCAACGAATGGTACGAGAAATTTTACAAATAAAAAGAAAAGAGGAGAAAAGGGAATAGGGATAATGCATTAATAAATATAGCAAAGAAATTGAGATGTATCACCAACAAGTAAGGACATAGATGCATAACAGCTGAAACAAAGGTAGTCGAAAGGTCTTTAAAAGTACTTTGGCCAGACTTCTTCAACTCAGGAACATGATCATCCATTACGCTACTTGCACAGGATTTAACGTTTGAGTTGTGGTCATTCTAATGACTGAACTTCCAGCTTCCAAGCTAAACAAAATCTAAACGCATCCGATCTATTAAATATTCAGTGAGGTACCCATTACTTTTTTCTCGGTATAATTCATTAAGATTGGCATAGGTATGGAGAAGGGGTATGGAGTTGGCTGCATTTGTATAGCCTTAATAAAGCCTGTCATTTGGTTGCCAGCATTGACCGTATATTTCCACCTGGCCCTCTCCGTACATAAGCCGGCAGGTGTTCACTCACTTGTGCAGGCTCGACTCTTGAAAGGCATCAGTCGTCTTCACGACGTCACTGAGAAGATACTCTAGCACCATGTAAATGCATAAGCAAATATGGATGGATGGATATCAAGCTAAAGAAACGTCTTTTGATGATTTAAAAATGAGGTTTACAACATCTCAGAGGATGAATGGCGTCCAGAAAAATGTTTGAAGCCGTGGAATCATTAGGTCCTCAGATATAGATATATATATATATATATATATATATATATATATATATATATATATATATATAAATATATATATAGATATATATAGATATATAATATATATATATCTATATATATATATATATATATATATATATATATATATATATATACAATATATATATATATATGATAATATATATATATAGATAGATAATATATATATATTATATAGATATATATAATATATATATATATATATATAGAGATATATATATATATAGATTATATATCTATATATGATCTATATATATATATTATAATATATATATATAATATATATTAATATATATATATAATATATATAGTAGAATATATATAGTATATAATATAGATATATATATATATATAGATATATATGATATACTAATATATAATATACTATATATATATCTATATATTATATATATATAGATATTATATATATTATATATTATTATATATATATTAATATATATCTATATATTTATATATAATATAGATATATATATCTATAGGTATATATATATATATATATGTATATAGATATATATATTATATATATTATATATATAATATTTAATATTTAATATATTTATCTATGATTATATATATATATATATATATTATATATATATATATGATATATATTATATATATATATTATATCTATATATATATTATATATATATATTATATATATATATATATATATGTATATATATATATATATATATATATATATAATATATATATATATCTATATTATATATATATATATATATTATATATATATATACTATGATATATGAAATATATTATAGATATATATTATTATCAATATATATTTATATTTATAATTTATTTTTATTTTATATTTATAGATTTATATATATTATTTTTATATATTTATATGTATATATTTATATATTTATATATTTATATATTTATATATTTATATGTTTGTATATTTATATATTTATACATTTATATAGGAAATGTAATTATCCTGAGTCAGTTTCTGGACATGGGTATCATCCTACCTAGTGGTATTCACCCGAATCCCAGGAACAAGTGATTTTTCTTCTTAAATGAATTTAATTTTTATTCTTTCGTTTACAGGCTTTTCTCAATTTCCGCTTGTCCAAAGTGTTATTTACTGTTTGTACTGATGCCTGGAAAATCACAATAATGACCTGGATTATTCATAATTATGTCTCCATTTAATTTTCACATTCGTATGCGCATGTTCAAATAAGTGCAAGTTAATTTGCGAAAGAATGAAAGAATCTGTACCTTGTGCAAACACAACATTATTTCGAATATTTTACACAGAGGCCATGATTTGCTGAATATCAATACCTCAAAATATACAAAGAGACAATATAGATAATCATCAGGTAGCTGCTTAATTAGCGAGCAGTGTTCGCCTGCTCTTCCGATTAAATCAACATATTGAAACAGATTATTCTGCTGATTGAAAACTCTTGAACAACAGCGACTGAAAAGTAGTTTACATTATTTCAGCATGAAATGCATAGAGAAAACAGCCCGTTGCAAAACTCCAATTTTGCTACAAACGAATAATGTTCACTCGCATTGTTGTTGCATAAATTAGATTCATTTATCGTAAAACATCTGTGTAGTTTCTGGGTATTTCTCCCTCATGTAACCTAAAGGGTGTCTTTATTTTGAAAACTTACCCAAAGATCTTCCAATATTTCAAAGATTATCAAAGATTTCATTATAAACTCTAGCGACTCCTTTTCGAGTATGAAAGTACATTCAAGAAATACAGTAATGGAAAAAAATGTGCGAAATATTAAAAAAATGAAGCACAAAGACATGATGCATAAATTCAAATGTCTTAGACTATTTTAAAATTCAAAGATTTATAGTGCATCTGTGGCTAACAAACTTGTTACAAAAGAAGACTTCAACAGATAACACATTTCCAGGATCTATGAGGAAAGGAAATACTCCACCAGTCAGCACAGTTCCTCTGAATTATTCGCCATACCATGACTGTCCTTTTTCTTTGATGATCCACATTACTGGTTTGGCTGTGAAACGGAGAAAAATTCCCAAACATTCAGGAAATTTCGCAACTTGGCGATAACGCATGTCATCGCTGATATCATCCAACATTGCAGCCCAAATTATATCATTTTTATGATTTGGCTTCCTGACTGTGTAAATGAAGAATTCATCTCATGCGGCAACATGGAAAAAGTCAGCTTCATCCCAATTTTTAAGGAATGAACCACAAAACCATGCATAGTCTTCTCTCTGTTGCTGAGTGATGTTGGGTTTGCTGATAATATGAAATGGCTTAATACCAGATTTTTTCTACTCACGATATACAGCACTATAACTTTTTTCTCTTTCCCTTTTTTGTTTCTAGTTCAGTTGCCAATTTACTTAAAGACTTTCTTGGTCTACTCACTGCCTCAGCTATGATGTCTTTTCCCTCCTGAGAAAGGACTTCAGGTCTTCCGAGATTCTCTCTTTTCGCAATGACTGGCATATGGATTTTTGTTCCAGTTTCTTTTAGCAAAGGATTCATCTCTTTTAATGTATATAGCTATTCAGGAACATAATATGAAGGATGCGCCAGCATCCCTGGCCTCTCTGAAGGTTATAGCCGGGATTCGGTCAATCCATCTGATTTCCTCCGAGTCGTTAGCCATGGCTGTATCTAACTCCGTCACTCAGTCTGAAAATACAAGAAATGTAAAATGTAAAATAGCTTGATTGAGACTTAGGATAATGTACTTGAACATAGGCTATAGCAGAAAACTTCATAACTTTCCATTTGTTCTGTGGAGGGGGGCTCTAATTTCGAAACACCGATATATATATATATATATATATATATATATATATATATATATATATAATATATATATATATATATATATATATATATATATATATATATATATAAATGTCTTTACTGTAATGCAAACCGTATGAATATAAACGGCCCATAAAACACTATTTGAACGTTGCAAATAGTGTTTTATGGGCCTTTTATCTTCACACTTACAAACACACACATACACATGCGTGTGTGTGTGTGTATGTGTGTGTGTATTTGTGTATATTATTCTAAGTACCTCAATATGTCCTTTGAATAGAATATCTCATTTTATTTCATGACTACCTGAAACATGACATCTTATGGAGTTTTACTGTTGTACGAGGGAAACATTAAGCCTTATTTCCCTTGAGTTTGTATTGAAACACTTCTGAGGCAGTGACATATGCAGGCATCCAGGCAGACAGAAACTAAGAAATCATCCCTTGAGATGAGACGTCACCATTTTTATCACATAACTTGTGAAAGACACTATGTCACCAGTTATTCACACAACTTGTGAAAGACACCAATTGTAACAGTTTCCACAAGTTCTGTATCTTTTTAATTCACACATAAAGGGCTTGCGAACGAAAGTGTTGCTCAAGAATCATTAAGTGCATTATGATTAGGAGCAAGTTTTTTTTGTGCTATTAATGCCTCTATTAATTATCTAATTATTAACACATTGAAAGTGCTTTTGCCGGTAGTTAGTCATCGAAAAATGCTGAAAGTAATCGCTTGTGTAAAACTGCCTCATGGATATATCCTTAAAAAAGTAAATAAACTCCCGTTTTTTTTTTTTTTTTTTTTTTAAGAAATGTCAAGGTCCTAATAAATTATTTACAATCCTTTTATGAAAAAAAATTTTGTCTTACACTTTGCACTATGTGGTAGAGTATGAAAAAAATCTAAAACTTAGTTATTTCAAATGTACTGTATTTTAATTATATAATTATTTTGTTTCTTTGTTAAGTTATGTTTGTTTTTTTATATTTTCATTTTTTTAGGAGTCTTGACTTGTCGGTTACTGAAAGAGTCTCCCCTCCTACGAATGGACCTTATTTTTCTTACTGATCAAAGCATGAAAACTGCGCCTTTGGTGAAGACAGGTACTACTTTGTCAAGTATTGCTTTTGAAATTTGCCTAATATCCTTTAAAGTGACTTTGTAAAGAGAATTGTTGTATCAATTATAACAAGACGAATAGAGGTGTAAATATGTAAAGTTGGATAATAAATTTTGAGAAAGATTATGTTAATGATGTAAAGGACAGTGTGAAGTAAATTTATTTCGATATTTGAAGTTATAGTCTCTGATGAAAAGGTTCTCTACGATTAATCTGTCACTGTTGTTGTGTGTTTATGTATCTGGCGGTTAGTGCATTGATTACTTGAACCCTGTTAATGTTGTAAAGGACAAAGTGATTTGTTGTGATACACATATTTTTGTCTTTAAGTGGACTGAAGACCCTATTGTTGTAAAGAGCAATATATAATATATATATATATATATATATATATATATATATATATATATATATATATATATATATATATATGTGTGTGTGTGTGTGTGTGTGTGTGTGTGTGTGTGTGTGTGTGGGTGTTCTAATCTGTCTTGCATATATATTGATCTACTGTTTTTTTTACATTGCTTTGCAGACACAGGGTAATTCTTTTGATATGCAAAGTTCATTGCTTGTGTTTCCTTTGGTTTCGTAGATTAAGTAGAACACTGATGTGTGGTTGAGTTTGTGTAGTGTGAACATGGTGTTTTTTCCTTAGAAATTCCTTATTTTTCCAAGAAAATAAGAGTTTCATGTACCTATATCTATATTTCTCATTTGCTCTGATTTTGGTAACCTTAAATTATAAAGGAACCAAAATTCCATTGTTTGGTTATCGTAATTCTTGAATCGATTAATACTAAGGAAAACTTTGTCTGAATAGAAATACATTATACGTCCGTCCGACACCATCTGCCCTTCTTCACTTTACTGTTGCTTTATAAATCTAGCAACAACAACCAGACTACCCGTAAGGGGGTAGGGCCGCCAGTGCACTTCATGCGGTGCACTGTAGGCATTAGTTAAGGATCTTTGCAGCGTTCCTTCGGCCTCTAGCTGCAACTCCTATCATTCCTTTTAGTGTACTTCCTTACATATTCTCTTTCTTCCATCTTACTTTCTGCCTTCTCCTAACAATTGCTTCATAGTGCAACTGCGAGGTTTTCCTCCTGTTCCACCTATCAACCCTTTTATTGTCATTTTCAATTTCAGCGCTGAATACCCTCATAGGTCCCAGTGCTTGGACTTTGGCCTAAATTCCATATTCAATTCAACAACCAGATTGCACTAGCTTTAACTTTTGTCTTTAGTAGCTCAATAAGGACAAAAAAACTAGTTTTAAGATCTTGAGGATAGGAATTACGGAATCAGATTCATTCCCACCTAAATTGCATTACACTTGCATTTATATAATTATAAAACAACTGTTGCAACGCATTTTGCATTATCTAATGAGATCTTATATGATCTTATCCATAACAGAATCTAAATTTTTTTGGAGTTCCATCTATAGAGCAAACATTTGTGCTGAAAGATGTAATGTGCCAGGAAAGTCAAGATTGCATTCAGTGAATAAAAAAATCGAGATCCCAAGATCTCACTTTTCATAATAGATTAAGTAACGTTTTCAACATTATGTTGTTATGTATGTCTCTACATATTAGGTTTCTGGGAATACACAATTGTATGATCAGTGACCTTTACAAGATAAGGACACCCGAAAGTTCTACGTTAGAAACGACAGAAAATTTTTCAAGAATTCCAAATTTGATGCAACAAATCATTTTCAGCTATTTGGTACTTTTATCTTGTAGCAAAATATACTTCTGATTCTTACACATCCTGATATCTTAAAGAAAGAAGAAGAGTTTTGAATTAAAGAATTATTTCAGTAAAGCATGAACTTTCCTTCTGGTAAAGGACTGTCACTGTTCATTCGATAAAATTATAGCTAGCAAACAGCTGAAAAATAACACACACACACACACACACACACACAAAACGCGCCGAAGTTTCTTTGGCTCAACTGAGTTTTCTGTACAGCGTATCATCAAAGGCCACCGGTGGTCTTGGTATAATGCTGTGTGAGCTGCTGCTCATAAAATTTCAACCAAGGCCCGGTGGTGGCCTACCCTACATCGTTGCCAGACGCACAATCATTTTATTATTACTGAGGATAGAGGGCTGCAAATTGAAAGTCGAGGATTAACATACCAATTTGCAGCCCTCTAGCCTCAGCAATTTTTTTAGATCTGAGGGTGTATAGAAAAAGCCATCGCAATAGTTTTCTTTTAAAGTAAACTAAAAAGTAGAGAGAGATTCATCTGAGAAGATTATAAAAATGGGGCAATGTTTTTTTAAGTAATGAGCCCAACTTGATAAAGGCGAGACGTTAAACGTCTCAAAGCTGGAAAAGATAAATGAAAATTTAAAAAAAAATGCAAATTATGTTAACTTGAATTAAAAAAATAATAATAATAATACTTCTCTGCTTTATTTTCAATACGTTGTCTTAATTTTTTTTGTGGTGACCAGAATTTCTTACATCTATAAATTTGCAGAGCAATGAAAGACAAAAAGCGGCAGCCGATATGAATCCTCTCAATCCTGACCAATTCCGGGGACGGCCGGTCTTTCCCAAACGCTGGTCACAAAAAGGGGGAAAATTTGTCTCTCCCTAATCCTATAAATAAGCGATATGAGCAGCCGATTCGTTGTTTGACCCCAATCTGGCAAACCCATCTGACCGTTATCTTCGCACTTCAATACCAGAGACAACCGCGTTAGGGTTAACTATCAGTAGAAGCAATACAACTCTTCAGAAGAAAGAGGTTTTCTATCGACACTTGAATGTCTCACGTTTGTTTCTGTCAGTCGGTTTTTATTGATTTATTTATTTATTTTGTAAAGGGAAACTATTGTGTCGTCTTCGCTCGTCCATCCGCACTTTTTCTTTCCACCATCAGATCTTTAATTATAAACTACAGAGGCTAGAGTGCTGCAAATTGGTATGTTGATCACCCACCCCCCAATCATCCAACATACCAAATTGCAGCCCTTTAGCCTCGGTAGTCTTTACTTGATTTAAGGTTAAAGTTAGCCATGATCGTGCGTACGGAAATGCCAACAGCACAGGCAACCACAGGCCGTGGTTAAAGTTCCATGGGCTGCAGCTCATACAGCATTATACCCAGATCACCGAAAGATAGATCTATCAGTGGCCTTCAGCTCTGATAGCTGGAGATTTATGAAGGAAAAATGAAAAGGTTGATTCCGATTTGCATCTTTCGACAGATGAGCTGGCTTCGACTGGGGAGAAAAGGGGCGTTTGTCAGTCGAACACTTGGACTTTCAGTCACTACGCCTGCTTCAGAATCGTTTTCACTGCAGATGCATTCATAATGAAATAAATAACTTCTTTTTGGCACCAGATCTTCTGATGATAAAGTGAATTCGACAGTCATAAGTGATTTGTGGGTTAATCTATAGAAATATAAAAAAAAATGCATTGTATACTGATGAGAAAACACTAAAAGACAGTTATAAAATATAAGAAGTAACAGTTACTTATTCAAAAAACGTATAAAGGCCCGCCAGAGAGGGAATCATCCCAGTGGATGATCCTACGTAAAACCAAACTAATAAATTAATATATATATATATATATATATATATATATATATATATATATATATATATATATATATATATATATATATATATATACTTATGTTCTTTAATTTTTCAATTAAAACTATTCTGACTAACTACATATGTTAATTCATATCTTTATTTATGTAAGATTTTTTCCTAACAAAATGCAAGGGGCAGAGAGAGAGAGAGAGAGAGAGAGAGAGAGAGAGAGAGAGAGAGAGAGAGAGACATACCGGGATGTTACATAAGCAAATACTTTCCTATTATTCGGTGTTGGAAAATGATTTATTTTTTGAAGCCCCAAGTCAAGCGTAGTCACTTGTGGTTTCACTCCACTCTCTCATTACCTGAAGTCCCGACCGAAACAAGAGCTATTCTTACCGGCGCTTCATTAACTTCACCGAGAACAGATGACCTTCCTTCTTCTCAGAAGTAATTGCGGGGGAAATTTCAATCGTTGATTCCATCATTCCTTTTCGCTTCCTAGACAGCGAGATAATGCGGCTGCACTCAGCTGTAGAGTCTTTGTGGAGAACATGACTCGATATCTAATCAGGAAACCGATTACCTGAGTGGTTTACTTTCCCTTGACTCATCACAGAAGGGATTCTATGCGAGGATTTGTCTTCCGTCCTGCGGTTGATTAAGGATAGACGTCTGCTTCCAGGAAAGTGTGGGTTAAGAACGCCAAAGACTGAGGAAAGTTCTGGAGTTATTAGATTATTGGAAATCTGGCATAAAAATCTGCGACTTAACGATTTTTTTTGTTATATAAACCTTTAATAAATCTGAATATTTACTTGAGCGAGATGGTTAACAATATAGTTCACAGGATATCATATTGTGTCGATTATATCAAATTTACTCATGCGGCGAATTCTTGGTGAATATGAAAACGTCCCCCGAATTAAATTATTTCCTTTTGGACAGTGTACTCGTCATTTATATACTCACCTGTAATAGAGCATAAAGTATTCTAAGACGATAAAACTATCATTATAGCATTCCTGATCTTTACCTATGTCAACACTTGACATAGATAATGATCAAGGCATGCCTGTTAGTGTGGACAGGCCATTAGCGCCTGTTATGAAGGCATTCTCTACAATCAGTCTGGCCGTTTTGTTGGTGTTCCTGGAAACGAAATTCATATTTTCCCAGTCTGTTTTGTGACCTTTTTCCCAACAGTGTTGGTAACTGCCGACGTCTGATTGCAGTGTTGCTTGATTCGCTCTTCACAAGATTTGTCGCTCTTCCTGTAGTACCGTTCTTCACAGTCTTGACACTCTGCCATATATAACACCACTCTCACCTGTTCCCCCTCTACTGGCTTTCAGTTTCTAACTATTTTATTCCTGATGGTGTTTTTGTAACTCCCTATTAATTTGAAATTATCTGATTTCTTGTTTATGGGTGTATTGGTGCGGTTGTCCGGGACAATAGTCATTTTCTTCCCTTTCAAATGTTCCCTCTCCCGAAATAGTTTTTTCTTCCCTTCATGTGTGCCAGTTCCCACCAATACTTAGGGCATCCTAACCTCCTAAAGCCCGCCCTCAGGTATTCCAGGTCTTCGTCTAAGAATTCGGGACTATAAATCCTATATGGCTAATGGCCAACCCCGTCATTACTCCCATTTCAATTTCTTTCTGAAGACCACGGTCTAGGTATACCCGTACCTATGACTACAGAACATATATGCGTATGAATTAGTGTGTTTGTCTTCTTCCTGTATACCTTGAATTTTAAATTGTCCCCATCCCTCTTTACCGGTACATCCAAGAAAGGAATTTCTCCCTCCCTCTCTTCTTCTATTGTGAACTTGCTTTGTTTATTCAATTTCTTTATGTTTTCTAGGAACTTGTGTCTTTCTTCCCTTTCTCTCTTGTAAGTGACCAAGATGACCATCCACCTATCTTACCTATTTTATGATGTTTAGGTTCCCTTTCTTTAATCGGCCTACCTCTTCCGTTTCAAACCATTCCCTCAAGATGTTAGCTAAGATCGGCAAAAGACTCAAACTAATGGCCACCACATTATTTTGTACATAATGGTTTTCACCCCCACTTAAGCAGATTAACTCTAAGGGCCGCTGTCAATAATTTAGTCAAAACGTCATAGTCTTCGTCACATACATAAACCCCTTCCTCCAAATTCTTTTTTTATTATTATTTCCATCGTCTTCTTGGTTGGCACTTTAGTGAACAGGAAAGTACAGTTTAACTCGCAATTTTACGATGTTTTATATTAATTTTATATTTTTATCTATAAGATTCATGTTATGTTTTAGATGGCCTTCGGATACGAAATCCACCCATTTTCCCATTATGTTGGAAAGAAATTTTTCCTGCCTCCTCTGCGGTGATCCCGTCGATGCCACGATTGGTCTTAGCGGGCATCCCTCCTTCCTTGTGTATTTTGTGACTACCATACTTTTTTATTGACATTGCATTACAACCC
>NC_061098.1:56921455-56929102 GCF_015104395.2 Macrobrachium nipponense | reverse complement strand
GGCACTGCTTCCTATGTAGTTATAGCACTTTTCCTAGCTACCTTGCTTTATGCATAGCATCAATCTAATAGTTAGTAGTCGAACTTCTTTCTCTCGTAGCTAAATTCAGCATGCATGCAATTCTAAGTGTCCTATTCCTAGCTGAAAAACGGGACAATCACAATTGGTTTTTCCTAACAATAAATACCTAAACTTGAAAAAGATACTCTTACCTAGCTGTGAAGTTTTTCTTGCTTCCATTTGCTCTTTTGGCCTTATGGCACTGGAATTTCAAGTTCGTTTTTCTCTCATAAAATCACTTTAATATTGATCTTTACTGAGAAAATGCTGGTAAAGGTTGCCACGGATCAGAATTAAGTCTGATGGCTCCTACAACAGATGCTTCTTCTTCCAGACCACGATTAACGCGGAGACCGATCAGCTTAATCAGATACAAAAACAGGGGACTTGGCTGAAGGCCAAATACAAGTTAAGGGAAAAATCGTAAGGAAACTCCAAGAGTTGAATTTATGGGGGAATGCATTTCTACCAAAACATTACTCTACTGATTTCAAGGTACCAATAAGGACACTAACGACCCTCACATAGAGCCAAATACTGGATTACTTGCTGGGAGCAAAGTGCACATGTCCGGGACACGTGTGATGATTCGCAGCATGCAATTTCTGGCCAAGAGCAGAAGGACAGGGAAAATCCACCTTCACAGCAGGAATTTGCAGTAGACCTGCAATACAAACATCTTATAAATATGTGTGCGGCGGGTTGGCGGGGAGCAAGAGGGTGATCGGATATGAGCTTAACATAAATCGTAAGATTCCTCAAAGGGCAAAGAAAGACTGAATTACTGTTCAACTAGTTCTGTACTGAAAAATAGTGGAATCTAATATAGTTACTTTTCTCAGGAACCACAAGTCTTAATCAAAGGATCTTTCTAAGGTAACACTGCTGTGGGGATGAATGAATCACTATGGACTAATAAGGGAAGAAAATAAAATATAAATAGATTGGCACCACTCTTTCGCAAGTTGACTTTCTCTTGAGGTTTATCTTCGTAAAAAGTAAATGAAAGGAAGTGTACTTCTTCAAGGTGTCAATGGGCAAGGGCTTTTCACGTGGTGGTACACAGACACGTGAGTTCAATCGTGGAGTAAGGTGGATGCTCCGCACGGCCAGTGTGGGATAGTTTATCAGTTGTGACCTGACTCGAACTGGGTTTTGGGAAAAAGTGAGAACAAAAGAACCATGAAATGCATCAGTGAGAGAATAAGAAAAAATCAGAGGCGTGTGCATTTTAACGTTTTACCTCCTCTTCCTCTTTCATTCGTCCAATTATCAATCTTGACGCTTCCTGGGGTCTAATTGGTCCTTGGACCTTCCAAAGAATATGAAGAAGGCTCGGGAGGTGCCCTTTGCAGTACCTTCCCTGAAAAAGTGGGATGCTATATCCTAAAAACTAACCATAGAATCTTCTTGAAAACACTCTCATTATGCTTCTTACACCAAAGTACTCCATGTATTTCTACATTGAACTAAGCTAACCTAACCTAACCTAGGTGCAGGACAAAAAGACGGGACTGGTGCAATACCAGTCTATTACATCTCAGGAATTTGCCACCCAGACTTCTAATGAGAACCTCTCTTCCCGTGATGACGTCACGGTTACGATATCGGCCTTTTTTATGTGATTTCATGGTGCTGTTATTGAACTGTTTTCGAAATAACGAACTTCATGTGGGAAGCTATTCATCCTTTATTATCGTATATGCTGCAACTGTCTTATACACTTGCAATGAACAGAATATATTATTACCAAAAGCTCAAAAGAACTTCATCAATTTTTCCCTTTTCTTGGGATTATAAACCTACCTAATAGGCCTTACTTTGTAACAAATGAATTTCGCACTAAATCAGCTATCCTTCCTTATCGTCAATCAATGCTTTTCGTATAATTGTTACGCAAATTTCCGTTTGGCTCATTCATTTATTATCGGCTTTCTTACTGGTTTCTTATTGTGAGGTTCTTCGCGTCACTTGGCATTGAAGGCCATTTATGATGGCGATGCATTTCTGTTTGTGATACTCAATACATGGGAAGTTATTCGGGTTATCTGACTGTATACAGCATTCTGTTGAGGATCCCTAAAAATATGTTAGTAAACTTTGCCACTGTCTCGATAATGATTTCATGATAAAAAGATGACCTGATGGTACTTGGAGGATTTAAAGGTCACTCATATCCTAGAGACAGAACGTCATACCCATATCATCAGAGCCCAAAGTCCCGCTCCACCAAAGATGCTATAAAGTACTCTACAGTATCTTTGCTCTCCACCTATGCGAAGATCAGAGTGAACCAGGCAATGGCGGCTGAGGACTCAACAGGCAGATCTATGGACTCTCCCAAACACTCCATCCTTAGGTCAAATGACCCAGAAATGACAGAGCAATGATGTAAGATTTTACTGAGCAATCAAGTGACAGTTATTGCCCTAAAATATAGGAATTCTGTCGCATGCGGCACAACGTGAATAAGAGCGTAAGTGCAATGCTGGGTTTGGGCCAGTATCAAAAACCCTAACGGAATAAATAAAATGGAAGAGAACAAGAGCAACCCTAAGGCCCGAGTTTACATCTGATGAACGCATCTCCTTTCCAAATGGAGCACCTCACTCTTTTAGCAGAGCGTGAAATTCCGATGACTTTTGTTGTCATTTCCTTGCTGGCAATTCAGGGAACTTGAGAAAGTGTTTTCTCTTGTCAGATTTTCTCAGGTGGAATTTCCCTTGATCTTGGTAGGATTTTTAGGAGAGAGAGAGAGAGAGATGAGCCAGAAGAGAGGATAGATGAATAGAGAGAGAGGAGAGAGAGAGAGAGAGAAATATTTACAAGGAAACAGTGTAATAATGTGCTTATCGGAAGATGGAGTTCCTCCAGACTTTGTCCATTACAATTGGAGATTTAAAGCTGAAACTAAACATATATATATCATATATATATATATATATATATATATATATAGATATATATATATATATATATATATATATATATATATATATATATATATATATATGTACATTTATTTATGAAATCATTTATATTTACAATTATTTCATGGCACTGAGGATAACGCTTCAAATCAGTAAATGGTAATTATTGACAGTCAATTAGTCCAAGAAGATCATTATTACGAAAAAGCTCTAGTAAGAATCTCTCTCTCTCTCTCTCTCTCTCTCTCTCTCTCTCTCTCTCTCTCTCTCTATCGATCCATCTGTCAGTCAGCCTATCTGGCTGTCTTCTTTCTTTCACACATATCATCTGCACAATACATCACAAGAATTGCGGATAGCTAGGTCAAAACAGAATAAAGGAAGTACATACAATAGGCCGCTTTCCTCTGTTCTTGGTCAGAGGCTGGAGCCGTTTGATACCTCAGTAAGTTATTATCCATTGATTTTCATCCCTGCATCAAAATTAAGGAAATATAGTACCCAAGTAAGGTTTAGCAATATATCATTAATATTTCAGTGTTTATGACATTTGTCGAGACAGCGGGTCTCTTGAATGAAAAAGAATTCATGATATGGCAGGTCTCTCGCGAACCAGTTGGATTATACCTACAATTGACAAACTTGCCACTAATCAGTTCTAACATTTAAGGTAGAAGTGAAACCTTGAAGGATAATTCGTGATTTAAGACCAATATCTTCTGACCTAATTCTGAAAATGAGTTCATATCCTATACTTCCTAACCATAATCAGAATACAATATAAAAAAAATTATTTAGTGGTTTGGTAACAATAGAATTTTTTATTTTCTCGTCTTTTGCCCTGGGTATGAAAACTGTCGTACATTTTTATCACAAATCGTACAAGGCAATAATATGATTGTCTCTCAACAGCCGAGGATAATTACCCTCCTTAGAACGAAATGAAAGCGAAAGGAAACTGAGAGAAAAAATAAACATAAGGATTAAAGCTATATTTCTTCGCCCAAATGTACATAAATAATGATGGCTGATGCTGATGTTGATGCTGTGTTCCACCGGTTCTTCGTTGTCGCGGTGTTTAATCATATTGATATTTGACCGACTCCAGTGAATCGTTAACATTTAGATGGTAATTCCATTTAAGCATCGGAAAACTAGACAGACATTCCAACCCCAAAAAATATTACGATAAATATTAGACCTTTCATTCTTAAAATTCAATTCCTTTCCGTCAGAATACATGAACGTACACTTCCATTTACATAAATTAATTCATGACCCCTTACGAGTCGCAAATCTGTGTGTACTGATTTAAATCTGTTATTATAAATCTCGATTATAGGAAAAGCAATGTATTTGTCCTTCGCTTCTCAAGAAACAGGAAATGGTTCATCCTGTCACCAATTAAAAGCCTGACGATTATTTTCATCATTAATTATCGAAGGATTTCCAGCCAGTGGCTGGAAATGGACAGACTAAATAAGGAAATCTGGAAGCTCCCTGGCCCACTGAGGCCAACTATAAATAATGACACTGGAATTAAGGGGATTCTTTCCGTCATCTTTCAGGCGGAGCGAAGCGAGACAATCCCAGTTACTGTATTGAATTATTTTTGTATCACTCCTATTGGAATGGGAATATATCTTCCTCCTTCAATGTTTTAAGACGCTGAAATATGTATCATTTAAAAACTACTGCTCTACGGATACAAACTTAGATGACAAAAGGCGAGGTAGCATTTTTATACAACTCAAAGTGTTTAGCAGATGACTTGGCTTTGTTTTCTTCAGTCTCGACTGGACTGAATCTAATCGAGAGGTCTCTCTTCACACCTTGTCCAGGACCTCCCTACGCAGCTGACCAATCTCCCTGACTTTAATTGCATGTTCTACTTTCATGCCCACACTTTAGTTTCTCTAAAAATTAAAAGTCCCATTCCTCCCAACAATACACAACACCCGGTAAGCGAATCTCTCACTAATGTTATTTTGTAGGTGTCTGTAGTTAATGGATTGCTCTGTATATAGGTAATTTGTTTTGTCATTTCAGTCCCAAGTTCGGTTCTCTCTCCCTACTTCTGTTATTTTGTTCTCTTCATTATCTGGATTGGACTAGAGAGCGTATATCATATGTTTCATCCCTTTGGCCTATGCTCTCAAATAAAATAATGAATATCATGCATAGTCTGTATTCGAACCATTAAATAAGATTAATTAACAATCACAGAAATGCAAAAGAATTCCAGTGGTAATGTAAGGTTTCCGTTACAGAAGTTCAGGATTTTAATTTGAAATCACAACCTCACGGCCATTATAGAAAATAGCACCAGATGGCCATGTGTTAAAATTCGCTTGGCTAATTGCAAGTCATTACAG
Organism: Macrobrachium nipponense; assembly: GCF_015104395.2. NCBI lineage: Eukaryota > Metazoa > Arthropoda > Malacostraca > Decapoda > Palaemonidae > Macrobrachium > Macrobrachium nipponense. The sequence continues at coordinate 56,923,737 of NC_061098.1, read as the reverse complement.
GATAAATCAGTTTCTTATGGAGCACAGTTCCTTTCAACACTGCTCTCGCATGCTATGCATAATGAGCTGGATTATTCGTATATGACATTCGGAATCCAAGTCCTGTAATATGCACGAAACAGAAAAGAGGATGTCCCCTGCCTTTCAGTTTCTTCGTGGAACAATCACGAATGAGTTTCTTAGAAAGTTTTATAACTTAGAATATACAGGAACAGCAGCTCATGTTCCCAAGAACGTCTTCACTACTTACTAAAACATTGCGTAGAAAATATTTATTGCATCAACATTCCCACGACCAACTTGTTATACTCTTAAGGAAGAATATTAACCAAACTTTTCTTTATTCAGTATTGTAAAGCAAAAGATTTTTCATAAAAAGATTCAGTCCTCCAGCAACCATCGCTGTGATAATGCCCTGGCAGATCTGGGAGAAACGTCGCTTCAAGAGAGAGAGAGAGAGAGAACAACGTGTAGTAGCAGTAATAAATATAATTCAATATGACTCTACCGGATTTGACGGTCCCCTTTGGCACATTGCTTGCCAGTTTTAGCAACACTGAGAAATCTTTGATAAGGAAAATAGAGAAGACTCTTTACAAAATTAATGGAGCTGATGCAGCAATCCATTTTAATATTTATAAGAAACATAAAACCTAAAGTTCTTCTCCCCAAAGCATGGAATCCAAGTCACACTTCCTTGAAGTGACTTAGATGGCGCTGTTTTAACACTTAACTAACAGCTGTCAAAATGAAAGAGTGAAACAATTGGACTCTACCTAATTAGGACATTTATTCTGAATTTTAGGATAATTACATACGAACTGCAAAGAGAACAATAACAGGGAATATTATGAACTTAGGTCAGAGGTTTTGAATGAATGTTTGTCCAGTCCTAAGAATTTGGAATAGATGAAAGCGATTCACCGACATCTCATGACATCTCAGAGAAGACTGGTGTCCGCTCAATACACTCTATTCAACTCAAAAAGAACATACGAATGAAGACTAATGAAGTATTGTGGAGTCTTCGTCCTTCGAAATGTTTTGACTAAAATTCCCTTAAAAAAAGAAGTGGTTTAAAATAATGAAGGATAGGGTGGTCTTGAATTAGGAAAAATATATCTTTGCCAAATGATGCTTAAGGTCTTCGCTTTGGTTATCAAGAGTGAATTTGTATATTTAGAAAACCAAGTTGTGGTATTTTTAGCAATAAGGATTGTAATATCTCTGTGAGATATTATCACAAACCCATTTTCAGGTGAATTTCTGGAATTTGCCAGAAATTTATTAACTGTATTTGTGGATTATTTAATATTATTTTGAACATTTTCCGTGATCAATGACAATTGAAAAGAAACCTGAACGTAAGTAATGTTTAATGTAGAGTTTAGGATTGCAGTCTTTATTGGCGAATGTCTAAAATAGCAAAAGTTACTTGGCAGTTATTTGGTCCTAGTCAAGTAAAATGCCTTTGTTGGGATCTACTTACAGTTTTTTACTGATATATTGCAGAGTGAAGAGCTCTATTAGGTTATAAGTGATTGTTCTACAATATTCTATTTCAACAACTTTTAACGGAGAATAATGAACAGTACGGCACCAATAAATAATTCTAAAAGCAAACAAATGCTTATTTCAGAAATAATGTTATTACAAAATTTTTAAATTTTATCACAATAAAAAAGGCTATAAAAAATGGAACACATACAAATTTACCTGTGTTGGCAGTGAAATATTGGCCAGGAGTCTAAAACGAATAAGCCACACTTGCGCAGATTCTATAGACAGCGTGCCCTCCACATACACACACACACACACACACACACAATGTTAGAATAACCCATTTAGCTTTCCTTCGCATCTCGCCAGCGATTCCGTACTGCATTTTGTCTCAGTGCTGAACCAAAACCAGACTTCAAAACAGGGCCATCTGCCCAGTAACGTCTGTACGATGCCACTTCCAAAGGTGGTGGTGTCTCACAAACACATTTACTTTCAACATTCAACCTTAGAACTTGCGTTCGTTAAGGTAGTACCAAAAGAAGTGTATATGTGAAGTAACGCTTGTATGACAGTAAAGCTACAGTCTTCACGGTACATATACATTTGGGTATACAAGTATCTGTTTTTCATATGCTTACTACATTACAATATTGTTTTCCATAATCAGGTCTTTTGTAATCATGTTAAAATGTTTCAAAATCTATAAAATACTCGGAGTATTAAATTTTTGAGCCTTAGTAATTCTCACAGAATATGGTTGCTATACGAAGTTTCTTATC
>NC_061098.1:56906455-56916455 GCF_015104395.2 Macrobrachium nipponense | reverse complement strand
ATATTAATTCCGAGGTAGAGCGAATTAGATATTAAAGGACATTGTAGCTCGATATATGTATATGAATCACGGAAATGTGATATGACTTATAGATTGGCTACGTGCTGTCAAAAGCACTACAAACACTACCGGAGTCGAGGTGGGTTGATGTTGTCTCCAAACCACTAATTACCTGCGCGCGAAAGGTATATGAGGGTGAGAGGCGACATGAACTTTTAGCCTCTCGCGGGGTGGTGTAGTAGGTAAAGCTTCACTGACGTTCCTGGGTTTGAAAGGAGCCATAGGTTCGCGCCCTGGTCCAGGCAAACCTATTATCGAGAAAAAAAATTCCCCTTCGGTTAAGCATATATGAAAATATATTAATTCCGAGGTTAGAGCGAATTAGATATTAAAGACATTGTAGCTCGATATATATATATATATATATATATCTATAATATTATTATTATCTATCTATCTATCTATCTATATATTATAGATAATATCTATATATATATATTTATATATCTCTATATATAATATCTAATCTAGTCTATCTATATATATATATATATATATAGCCTGATGCGTTTCGTGCCCTCAGAAGCAGACGGTATGTCTTTAATCAGAATGTTCTTTTGGAGTGGAAGAATCGGGTGCTGGCTTATTCCTACGGGAAATAGAGAAAGTGTTGCAATCGTCTTGAAACAAGGTTCAATTCAAGCTGAAGAACCTTATTGCTGAAAGCGACTGAACTAAACATGCCAACGTGGACTCCATTGTTAATTATCGGACAAAACGCTTGATAGTGCTACGGCAGCGGCTTTGGAATATGGATTAAGGTTTGTTTGTCAGACGGTAACCTGGACTATGTCGAGGTTTTAAAATCACTTTGTTATTTGGAACATTTTTGTCATAATCTTTGTCCTGAGGATATCAATATGTGTAAAGGAATTGTCTATAGTGCTATGGCCAATGTTTCTCCCACTAGTGTTCCCGTAAGATTTCCCCATGCTTATATAAACCTTAAAAAAGACGAAACAGTGCAAAATACAAAGGCAAGATAAATTTAATGCAGTGGTAATAATGAATAAAAGTGACTATGTAAATAAGAATAATGGCATTATTAAATGATAGTGAAACTTACACGAAATTGAGGTCTAATCCTACACAGATAGGGAACTCCCTTTTTAATAAACAAATTGAATCCATTTTAAAGAGCTTTGACCATTTAATCACACAGTTTACACCTCAATGATCCTCCCTACCTTATTTAGATGGTTTAGTTAAGACACAACAAATCAATAACCCAATCAGACCAATAATTAGTTCGGTAGTCTCAGTTTTTTACAATTTATCTAAATGGCTTGTAAAAATTTATTGATTTTAATATGGTTAGTTTTGATGTCGTCTCTTTATTTACAAAATTTCCTGTAGATGATTTACTTCAATTTTCAGAGGAAAAATTAGAAAGTTAGGATATTCCTTTAACTGTAGCAAACCTCATTACTCTCATAATGTTATGGTTCAAAAATAGTAAATTTTGTTCTAATGGGGATTTTTTTGTAATAAAGTTTGGCATGGCTTTGGGTCATCCCTTATCTCATGTCCTTAGCAATATTTACATGATTTTTTTAGAAAAACTTCTTACCACTAATTTTGCCCAAAAAGTTATATAGTTTAGGTATGTGGACGATATTTTCTGCATCTAGCCACTTCACGAAAATCTCCTTGAACTTCTGATTAAACTCAATAATTTAGTCCTTTCTATAAAATTTATTGCAGAGGAAGAAGGAAATTGTAATTTGAAATTTCTTGATGTAACAATCCATAGAAATGATAGAAATTCCACTTTTTTTCAGGCTTTCAAAAAATCAACTATAAAAAACTATAACATTGCCTCATTTGTTCATTATTACTCCAATCACCATCAAAATGTTAAATTATTTGTTTTTTTTTCTGGGATGTTCCTAAGGGCTCTGCATGTCTGTAGCGCCCAGTTTATTGACGCTGAGATTAAAACTATTTATGATATTGCCTTGAAACTAAAATACCCAAGGACTTTTGTAGATGTGGCATGGAAAAGAACTAGAAAAACATTTTAACTAATGACAGACTTGAATTTAGTGAGCATAACATTCTCAGATTATCTTATGATGAAAGGGTTTTAGAGATTCCTAGAATTTAAAGCTTTTCAACATAAATGTTGTTTTCAGTAATTTTGAGGCATATATGACTTTCCCTGTAAAAAAGTGTGATAAAATATTTTACGGACAAACTGGAAAATCGCTTCCACAAGGAATCAAACAGAATCAATATTCTGTTAGAACTGGCCACACATCGAATGCATTGTTCGAACATATGAGAGATTTAGATCATCCTTATTAACTGGAGTCAAGCAAGAGCCTTATTCCGTGTAACGATCAGTTGAAAATAATTTCATTGAATTTTCTTTCAAGTCGAATCCTGAGTAAGTCTCTGGACATGGGTATCATCCTACCTAGTGGTATTCACCCGAATCCCAGGAACAAATGATTTTTCTTCTTAAATGTATTTAATTTTTATTCTTTCATGTACAGACTTTTCCATTTAATTTTCACATATGTATGTGCAAGTTAATTTGCGATTGAATGAAAGAATCTGTACCTTGTGCAAACACATAACATTATTTGGAAACTTTAACACAGAGGCCAGAGTTGCTGAGTATCAATACCTCAAAATATCCAAAGAGACAAAATAGACAATCATCTGGTGGCTGCTTAATTAGCGAGCAGTGTTCGCCTGCTCTTCCGATTAAATCATCATATTGAAACACAGATTATTCTGCTGATTGAAAACTCTTGAACAACAGCGACTGAAAAGTAGTTTACATTATTTCAGCATGAAATGCAGAGAGAAAACAACTCGTTTCAAACTCCAATTTTGCTACAAACGAATAATATTCACTCGCATTGTTGTTGCATAAATTAGATTCATATATCGTAAAACATCTGTGTAGTTTCTGGGTATTTTTCCCTCATGTAACCTAAAGGGTGTCTTTACTTTAGAAAACTTACCCAAAGATCTTCCAATATTTCAAAGATTATCAAAGATTTCATTATAAACTCTAGCGACTCCTTTTCGAGTATGAAAGTACATTCAAGAAATACAGTAATGGAAAAAAATGTGCGAAATATTTTTAAAATGAAGCACAAAGACAGCATGCATAAATTCAAATGTCTTAGACTATTTTAAAATTCAAAGATTTATAGTGCATCTGTGGCTAACAAACTTGTTACAAAAGAAGACTTCAACAGATAACACATTTTCAGGATCTATGAGGAAAGGAAATACTCCACCAGTAAGCACAGTTCCTCTGAATTATTCGCCATTCCATGACTGTCCTTTTTCTTTGATGATCCACATTAATGGTTTGGCTGTGAAACGGAGAAAAATTCCCAAACATTCAGGAAATTTCGCAATTTGGCGATAACGCATGTCATCGCTGATATCATCCAACATTACAGCCCAAATGATGTCATTTTTATGATTTGGCTTCCTGACTGTGTAAATGAAGAATTCATCTCATGCGACAACATGGAAAAAGTCAGCTTTATCCCAATTTTTAAGGAATGAACCACAAACCACAAAACACAAAACCACAGTCTTCTCTCTGTTGCTGAGTGATGTTGGATTTGCTGATAACATGAAATGGCTTAATACCAGATTTTTCTACTCATGTATACAGCACTATAACTTTTTTTCTTTCCCTTTTTTGTTACTAGTTCAAGCGCCAATTTTACTTAAAGACTTCTTGGTTCTACCCACTGCCTCAGCTATGATGTCTTTTCTCTCCTGAGAAAGGACTTCAGGTCTTACGAGATTCTCACTCTTTTCGCAATGACTGCCATATGGATTTTGTTCCAGTTTCTTTTAACAAAGGATTCATCTCTTTTAATGTATATAGCTATCCAAGAACAAAATGAAGGATGCGCCAGCATCCCTGGCCTCTCTGAAGGTTATAGCCCGGATTCGGTCAATCCATCTGATTTCCTCCGAGTCGTTAGCCATGGCTGCATCTAACTCCGTCACTCAGTCTGAAAATACAAGAAATGTAAAATGAAAAATAGCTTGATTGAGACTTAGGATAATGTACTTGAACATAGGCTATAGCAGAAAACTTCATAACTTTCCATTTGTTCTGTGGAGGGGGACTCTAATTTCGAAACACCCGATATATATATGTATATATAATATACATATATATATATATATATATATATATATATATATATATATATATATTATATATATATATATATATATATATATATATATATATATAAATGTCTCTACTGTAATGCAACCGTATATGGGCCTTTTATCTTCACACTTACAAACACACACATACACATGCGTGTGTGTGTGTGTGTGTGTGTGTGTGTGTATTTGTGTATATTATTCTAAGTACTCATATGTCCTTAGAATAGAATATCTCATTTTATTTCAAGACTACCTGCAACATAAAATCTAGTGGAGTCTTACTCTTGTACTGGGGAAGCATTAAGCCTTATTTCCCTTGAGTTTGTATTGAAACACATTTCAGGCAGCCAGGCAGACAGAAACTAAGAGATCATCCCCTAGAGATGAGATGTCACCAGTTATTCACGCAACTTGTGAAAGACACTAATTGTAACAGTTTCCACAAGTTCCTTATCTTTTTAATTCACACATACAAGGCTTGCGAAAGAAAGTGTTGCTCAAGAATCATTAAGTGTATTATGATGAGGAGCAAGTTTTTTGTGCTATTAATGCCTCTATTAATAAGATTATTAAACACCATGGAAAGTGCCTTTGCCGGTAGTTAGTCATTGAAAAATGCTGAAAGTAATCACTTGTGTATAACTGCCTCCTTAAAAAAGTATTTATTTTTATATTTATTTTTGTTTCTTTGTTAAGTTTGTTATATTAAAATGTTTATTATTTTTTTATTTTGTTTTCTTTTTTCTTTTTTCTTTTATAGGAGTCTTGACTTGGTAGTCCACTGTGCCGTCTAATACCGTCTCATGTCGGATACTGAAAGAGCCGCCCCTTCTACGAAGGGACCTTATTTTTCTTACTGATTAAATCATGAAAATTGCATCTCTAGTGAAGACAGGTAATTTGTCAAGTATTGGTTTTGAAATCTGCCTAATATCCTTTAAAGTGACTTTGTAAAGATAATTGGTGTATCAATACATAACAAGACGAATAGAAGTATAAATGGCGTGATTTGGTTATTAACTTCAATTTTGAGAAGGCCTGTTCATGTTGTAAAGGAGTTATAGTCCTTGATGAAAAGGTTCTACGATAATCTAGCATTGGTATTGTGTTTATGTATCTAGCGGTTAGTGCATTGATTACTTGGACCCTGGTAATGTTGTAAAGGACGAGGTTAGTTTGTTGTGATACAACATATTTTTGACTGTTTAAGTGGACTGAAGGGCCCACCCTATTGTTGTAAATATTATAGAACCTAGATATAATATCTATATCTGGGTGTTCTAATCTGTCTTGCATACATATTGATCTACACTTTTTTTATATTGCTTTGCAGATGCAGAGTAATTCTTTTGATATGCAAAGTTCATTGCATATCAATGTAGTTATAAAACATTGATGTGTGGTTGAGTTTGTGTAATGTAAACGTGGTGTATTTTTCCTTAGAAATTCCTAATTTTTTCCAAGAAAATAGAGTTTCATCGGTGTTTTCATGTACCTATATCTAAATTTCTGATTTGCTCTGATTTTGGTAACCTTGAGTTATAAAGGGACAAAAATTCCATTGTTTGGTTATCGTAGTTCTAGAATCGATTAATATTAAGGAAAACTTTGCCTGAATAGCAATACATAATATGTCCGTCCGACACCATCTGCCCTTCACTTTACTGTGCTTTATAAATCTAGCCACAACAACCAGACTACCCGTAAGGGGGTAGGGCCGCCAGTGCACTTCATGCGGTGCACTGTAGGCTTTAGTTAAGGATCTTTGCAGCGTTCCTTCGGCCTCTAGCTGCAACTCCTATCATTCCTTTTACTGTACTTCCTTACATATTCTCTTTCTTCCATCTTACTTTCTACCTTCTCCTAACAATTGCTTCATAGTGCAACTGCGAGGTTTTCCTCCTGTACACCTATCAATCCTTTTATTGTCAGTTTCAATTTGAGCACTGAATGCCCTCATAGGTCCCAATGCTTGGACTTTGGCCTAAATTCCACATTCACTTCAACAACCAGACTGCACTAGCTTTAACTTTTGTATTTAGTAGCTCAATAAGGACAAAAAAACTAGTTTTAAGATCTTGAGGATATGAATTACGGAATCAGATTCATTCCCACCAAAATTACATTACACGCGCATTTGCATAATTTTAAAACAACTGCTGCAACGCATTTTACATTATCTAATAAGATCTTATATGATCATATCCATAACAAAATCTAAATTTTTTTGGAGTTCCATCTGAGCAAACATTTGTGTTTAAAGATATAATGTTCCAGAAACGTCAAGATTGGATTCAGTGAATAAAAAATTCGAGATCCTAAGATCTCTCTTTTCATAATAGATTAAGTAACCTTCTCAACATTATGTTGTTATGTATGTCTCTACATATTAGGTTTCTGTGAATAAGCAATTGTATGATCGTTGACCTTTACAAGATAAGGACACCCAAAAGTTTCTACGTTTAGAACGACAGAAAATTTTTCTAGAATTCCAAATTTGATGCACCAAATTTTTTCTTCTATTTGGTACTTTTATCTTGTAGTAAGAAATATTTTTGATTCCTACACACCGTGATATCTAAAGAAAGAAGAAGAGTTTTGTATTAACGAATTATTTCAGTAAAGCATGAACTTTTCTTCTGGTAAAGAACAGTCACTGTTCATTAGATAAAATTATTGCTAGCAAACCGCTGAAAAAAAAACACACACAAACACACACACAAAACGTGCCGAAGCTTTTTTGGCTCAAGTGAGTTTTCTGTACAGCTTATCATCAAAGGTCACCGGTGGTCTCGGTATAATGCTGTGTGAGCCGCTGCTCATGAAATTTCAACTAAGGCCCGGTGGTGGCCTGCCCTACATCGTTGCTAGGCGCACAATTATGGCTAGCTTTAACCTTAAATAAAATAAATACTACTGAGGCTAGAGGGCTGCAAATTAGTACGTCTGTTGATTGAAAGGTGGATGATCAACATACCAATTTGCAGCCCTCTAGCCTCAGCAGTCTTTTAGAACTGAGGGTGGATAGAAAAAGCCATCTCAATAGTTTTCTTTTCAAGTAAACTAAAAAGTAGAGAGAGATTCATCTGAGAAGATTATAAAAATAGGGCAATGTTTTTATAAGTAATGAGCCCAACTTGATAAAGGCGAGACGTTAAATGAAAATAAAAATAAATGCAAATTATGTTAACTTGAATTTTATAAAAAATCAAAAAAATTAAAAAAATTAATAATACTTCTCTGCTTTATTTTCAATACGTTGTCTTAATTTTTTTGTGGTGACCAGAATTTCTTACATCTATAAATTTGCAGAGCGATGAAAGATAAAACGCGGCAGCCGATATGAATCCTCTCAAACCTGACCAATTCTGGGGACGGCCGGTCTTTCCCAAACGCTGGTGACAAAAAGGGACAAAATTTGTCTCTCCCTCATCCTATAAAGAAGCGACCTGAGCAGCCGATTCGTTGTTTGACCCCAATCTGGCGAACCCATCTGACCGTTAACGTCGCCCTTCAATACCAGAGACAACCGCGTTAGGGTTAACTATCAGAAGCAATACAATTCTTCAGAAGAAAGAGGTTTTCTATCGATACTTGAATGTCTCACGTTTGTTTCCGTCAGTCGGTTTTATTGATTTGTTTATTTATTTTTTAAAGGGAAACTATTGTGTCGTCTTTGCCCGTCCGTCCGCACTTTTTCTTTCCACCCTCAGATCTTTAATTAAAAACTACAGAGGCTAGAGTGCTGCAAATTGGTATGTTGATCACCCACCCCCCAATCATCCAACATACCAAACTGCAGCCCTCTAGCCTCAGTAGTCTTTACTTGATTTAAGGTTAAAGTTAGCCATGACCGTGCGTATGGAGATGCCAACAGCACAGGCAACCACAGGCCGTGGTTAAAGTTCCATGGGCCGCAGCTCATACAGCATTATACCCAGATCACCGAAAGATAGACCTATCAGTGACCTTGATTATATGCTGTACAGAAAACTCGATTGCACCCAAGAAACTTCCGCGCATTTTTTATGTTTTTTTTTTTTTTTCGATTCAGGAGTGGGACACCTTCAGCTCTGGAGGAAACTGCCTTCGAAGGATGGCAGATGGAGATGTATGAAGGAAAAAAGAAAAGGTTGTTTCCGATTTGCATCTTTCGACAGATGAGCTGGCGTCGACTGGGGAGAAAGTGGGGCGTTTGTCAGTCGAACACTTGGACTTTCAGCCACTACGCCTTCTTCAGAATCGTTGTCACTGCAGATGCATTCATAATGAAATAAATAACTTCTTTTGGGCGCCAGGTCTTCTGATGATAAAGTGAATTCGACATTCATAGGTGATTTGTGGGTTAATATATAGAAATATAAAAAAAAATTTATTATATACTGATGAGAAAACACTAAAAGACAATTATAAAATATAAGAAGCAACAGTTACTTATTTAAAAAAACGTATAAGGGCCCGCCAGAGAGGGAATCATCCAGTGGAGGACCCTACAGAGAGAGAGAGAGAGAGAGAGAGAGAGAGAGAGAGAGAGAGATACCGGGATGTTACATAAACAAATACCTTCCTTTTATTCGGTGCTGGAAAATCATTTATTTTTCGAAGCCCCAAGTCACGTATGGTTTCATTCCACTCTCATGACCTGAAGTCCCGACCGAAACAAGAGCTATTCTTACCGGCGCTTCATTAACTTCACTGAGAACAGACAACCTTCCTTCTTCTCAGAACTAATTGCGAGGGAAATTTCAATCGTTGATTCCATCATTCCTTTTCGCTTCCCAGACAGCGAGATAATGCGGCTGCAATCAGCTGTAGAGTCTTTGTGGAGAACATGACTCGATATCTAATCAGGAAACCGATTACCTGAGTGGTTTACTTTCCCTTGACTCATCACAGAAGGGATTCTATGCGAGGATTTGTCTTCCGTCCTGCGGTTGATTAAGGATAGACGTCTGCTTCCAGGAAAGTGTGGGTTAAGAACGCCAAAGACTGAGGAAAGTTCTGGAGTTATTGGGTTTTTGGAAATCTGGCATAAAAATCTGCGACTTAATGATGTTTTTTTTGTTATATAAACCTTTAATAAATCTAAATATTTACTTGAACGAGAAGGTTAACGATACAGTTCTCAGAATATGATGTGTCGATTATCAAATTTAATCACGCAGCGAATTCTTGGTGCACATGAAAGCGTCCAGAATCTAAACCATTTCCTTACCAGTGTACTAGTCATTTATATACTCACCTGTAATGAAGCACACAGTAGTCTAAGACGACAAAACTATCATTATAGCATTCTTGATCTTTACCTATGTCAACACTTGTGACTATTTTTATTTAGAGTAAAAATCTCAATAACATTATATATATATATATATATATCTATATATATCCTATATATATATATATATATATATATATATATATATATATATATATATATATATATATATATATATTATATATATATAATATATATATATATATATAACACACACATATATATATAATGATATATATATATATATATATATATATATATATATATATATATGTGTGTGTGTGTGTGTGTGTGTGTGTGTGTGTGTGTGAGTGTGTGTGTGTGTATACATTTTTCTTTTCCGTCCTTCATATTTTGACAACGTTGTCTTTTGTCTCATTCTGAGTGGGTGGGGGTGGGGGGGTGGGGAGAGAAGCAGCAGAGTCGTAATCTTCAGCGAACATATTTTAGTTTGCCCTAAATGATTCTTCTTGCACGCGTGGTTAGAGGTTACTGTTGGCT